>NW_020799091.1:40827376-40846144 GCF_003259725.1 Athene cunicularia
AGAGAGAGAGAGAGAGAGCCCTTTCTTCTCCCCTTTGATTTATACCCACTTTCCTTGGGTCCGTCCCCTAGGTCGACCCACAGACCTACGTATCCCATGTACAGGGAGGGGTAAGGTGTTTCATGGGATGATGTCACTAGCATGATCAGGACAGCCCTCGTTAGCATATTGAGGGGTGTCAACTTTAATATGCATTTCGTGGATAATGAAGCAAAGTTCGTTCACTGGACACATGGCCCTTGAAATCTGCCCAGGTGCCCCAGGGCAGAGCCGTCCCATCTCCACAGGGCTCTCTCCCCCAGATACATCGGGCAGCCTTATCAGCTTCGGCCTCCACAGAAAGCACCCTGTGACTCATAGTTTTGTCTTGGGAGTGTTTGAGGCAAATCTTCAATCAGCCTCAACTTTTGCTTTCCCAGGCTGTTTGTCTTAGTTTTTCACAGGCCTGGTTGCTCGGCTCTCACACCAGCCAGCCTACCAGTTGCACCCAGCACAGTGTTGTTATAGCTGCCTTGTTACATCACCAGTACGAGAATGGTTCTGTCCCTGAGCCTGGACCTTGTGTCAGATAACTCATAACTCATGCATCTAGGTATAAAATGGATATGTGGGTACATTTCAATTATGTGTTTTTTGTTTTGGTTTTGGGTTTGTATTTTTTTTTTTCCCCTCCTGGATATACAGTTAGTGTTTCAGTGCCTTTCAACTTCCAGCTGCCATTTTTTACCTCCCCTTTTCTCTACTCTGCCCACTCAGGGTTGAAGTGCAACTAGTTCCTTAGATAATGCATCTAACCATCCTTTGCAAAGCTCAACAAGAAAATCTTAAGAGCTGATAACCACAGTAGACAAGAGGAGCTTGTGACTGCAGTGGAAAGAATTTTAAAATGTTCTGCAGAGCCAAAAATTGTTTTCTGGACAAGGAATTAGGACAGTAAGTTGGGGTAGTTAAAACATGCATTCCTGTTTCACATAGATTTTAATTGTGTAGTGGTTTATGCCCTGAGGGCAACCGAGTACTATCCAGATCACTCCTTCCTCCTTGGGGATGCGGAGGAGAAAATACAACAAAAGGCTCAGTGAGGGATGAATGACCAGTTATGGTCACAGGCAAAAGACAGACTCAACTGGGGAATAAAAAAAGGAAGAACATCCATTTAATTTGAACACCACCACCACTTAATTTACCAGTCAAATAGAGCAGGACAGCAAGAAATACAACCACATCTTAAAAATACCTTCCCCTCACCTCTCTCTTCTTCCTGGGCTCAGCTTTACTCCTGATTTCTCCATCTCCTCCCTGCCAGTGAAGTGAGGCAGGGAATGGGGTTGCAGTAGCTTCACAACCCCTTGTTTCTTCTTCTCTTTCCTCCTCAGGGGGAGGACTCCCCACACTCTTCCCCTGCTCCAGTGTGTGGTGCCTTCCACTGGAGACAGTCCTCCATTAACTTCTCCAATATGACTCCTTTCCACAGAGATGCAGCTCTTCATGAATGGCTCTTGTGGGTCCCTTCCATGAGCTGCAGCCCTCTCAGCAACAGACTGCTCTAGTGCAGGCTTCCCTCAGAGTCCTGGCCTTCTTTAGGCTGAGCCATCTGCTCTGGAATGGCATACTCTACAGGCTGCAGGTGGGCATTGGCTCCACTGTGGACTCCATGGGCTGCAGGGGGACAGCCTGACCTCTCATCACCAGCTTCAGGGGAGTGTCTGCTTTGATGCACCTTTGCCACCTCCTTCTCTTCCTTTTTTCTTCAACTGATTTGAGTGTTTGCAAAGGTATTTCTCTTACCAGTCCCTCTCCTCTCAGGTTCCCCTTCTTAAATATGTTATCACAAAGGTGCAACACCCAGCACTAATTGCCTCAGCCTTGGCCAGAAGCAGGTCCAACTTGGAGCCAGGAGAGCTTGTAAAAGCTTCCCACAGGAGCTACCCATGTAGCCCCTCCCCTGCTACCAAATCCCCACCACACACAAACCCAACACAAAGTGATAGCCTGTGCTTTAGCTGTCAGACAGGACGTGAAAAAGCTCTTACACAGACATAAGACAGTTTACTGTTGTGCAGGAGAAAGTCTCTACCTCTGTTCTTTACTACCTGTGTGGTGACACAGCTGATGGAGAACCAACACTTCCCCCCATGGTAGCTTGTAACACTTAGCTGTGTGCCCTATGACAAACACATAACTTGTAACTAAATTTAGGTCTTCCTGTATACGTGAAGAGAAAGGAATTATTTGTCTTTTCTGATATATTCCACCTTCTGTTGAAGTAGATGACGCTGCACTCCTAGAGCTGCTTTCTCTAATCTTCTTCTTCCCTTGGTTCCCTTGGAGATTTATGATGTGTTTACTCAGAATTAGGGACTATGATAATGACTTGGCAAGATTGTGTGCTAGTGAAGGTAATATTCCTTTCGCAAAATGCTGCATTTACTTCTAATTACATTAAGGGTTATTTTAATTCTGGGTTTGGGTGTTTATATAATGAGGAAATCTAGTGGTTTAATTTGTCTTTATAACATTAGTATGATTAAATTTACTTACACACAAATAAATTAATTATTCCATAAATACATTATGTTTAAAACATTACAAAATTATTGTGTGTAATTAGATACTTCAGGTATGATTAACTGTGTTTCAAAGTATTTTAAATTAGCTGTTCATTTCTTGTGAAAAATTATACACCACTGTGGCATTAGGAGGGATGTTAAAGCTTCAGCTAAATATATATCAGAAGCCATGCACTGTCTGTTGTGTATTGCTGAAGGTCTTGGGTTGGGATCAGCAAAATAAAGTCCTGTTGGAGGACGGTCACCAGCAGTGTGCGCCAGGGATCGATAGTGGGGCCAATACTATTCAACATCTTCATTAATGACCCAGAGAATTGGACGGTATGCACCCTCAGGAAGTTTGCAGATGACATAAAAACAGGAGTGGTTGATACACCTGATGGGTGTGTTGACATTTAGAGGGACAGGCTGGACACATGGGCAAAACAGGAATCTAATGAAGTGCACACTTTCCCAGGGAAATTCCTGTGGAGAAATAACCTCATGTGCCAATAATCATTTGTTGCTGACCATCTGAAAGTAGCTTTGTAGAAAACGGATCTGGAGCACTGTCAGACACCAAGTTGAACAGGAGATGGCAGTGTGCCCTTGCAGCATAGAAGGCTAAAGGTATCCTAGTCTGCAATTGGGCAAGTATTCCCAGCAGTTTGAGGGAGGTGATCCTTCCCCTCACTGTGGGTGAGGCCACAACTAAAGGGTTGCATCCAGCTCTGGGCACCCCAGTACGAGACAAATGTGGACTTACTGCTAGAAAGTCTAGCGAAGGGCCACTAAGATTATTAAATCACTGAAGCATCTCTCACATGAGGAGAGGCTGAGAGAGCTGGGACTGTTCAACACAGAGAAGATTCAGGGGGATATTATGCTTCTCTATAAATACATGATTTTGAGGGGGGGAGGAGGGCAGTAAAAAATTTGGAACCAGACTGTTCTCTGTGTTATCCAGTAAAAAGACAAGAGGCAATAGACAGACATTAAAATAATACAGGATATTTCAGTTAAACATAAGAATTTTAAAAAACCCTTTTTATTGTGAGGATTGTCAAACACTAGAATAGGTTGTCCAGTGATACTGTGTAGTCTCTATCCTTGAAGGTACTCAAAACCTGACTGGACATTGTCTCGGGCAACCTGCTATAGCTGATGCTTCTTTGATCAAGGGTTTGGATGAGACAACCTCTAGATATCACTTCAGCTTCAGCCATTCTGTGATTCTTTGACTTGCCGTATCAGACATCAAGTCCATTGATGAATACTAAGTCCCTTCCACTTCTAACATTACATCAAGATTTCTTTTCTTTCTCTAGGGCTTCTTTAAATCTTCTGTAAAAAGACAAACAAGAGGCTCAGGAATATCAAACAAGTTTTACAGTGAAGTACAGACAATATATTTAGAGAAAATAGTGTATTATTATTATTACTATAATCATAATCTAGTTCAGTTCAAGGTTAGGAAAAAATCCAAAAAAACTTTTTCTCAAGATCATTTCCATTGGGCCCTTAGCATGTATCTAACCAAATGGGATCTGACTAAATTGCAACCATTAAAATTAGAAAAAAAAAAAGAAAAAAAGAAAAAAAAAAAGGTACTAAAAGTCTATTAAAGCAGTTATAATGTGCAAGTGATTCAATCTCAAGACCTCTTGAAAAAAAAAAAAAACAAACAAAAAAAACCCCAACAACTTTAACGTGATCTTTTTTCATATTATTCTTTTATCCTTTATTGGTTACACACTGTAAGCGATATGTAAAGGAGGATGCTAGCTGTAGAGACTGCAGGCACAAGAAACAGAGATAGATACACCGGATACAGGGCACAAGACGATCAGTGTCAAATGTTAATTTTTGAGGTAAAGGTAATGCGTAAGCTGAAAATTTATGAACATTCAAAGACATGTGTTTGTAATTTGAATTCATTTTCATAATGAAATACATCTTCAGAGAATCCTTCCAGATGAGGAACATTTCTGTAGCACCAATACCATCAGATTTGGGATTGTATTGTGAACAAAATTGTTATAACTAGAGGAATAGTAGATCAAATTTCAAATATCAACAAAATGTTATAGGTTCTGAAGCAGTTTTAGGAGGCCAAAATTATGTCACCATCCAGAACCCTTTGAGACATAATAGGAAAGCAAGATGGCTCTTAGGTCCCAGGAAGAGTACTGTTGTTAGCAGAATCACAATAAAAATGCAGAGAGATGAATGCACACCCCTTGGCTTTCACTGAAGGAGCAAACATGCCAAAGAAGATGAAAGTACAGTGTTGAAGAGGAGGACTTATGGGTGCCTTGCAAGAAGTTAAAGTACATCACTAAGATGGTGTAGAAGATGAGACTGTAGGGAGGAAATCCTCAGTCTCAGTAGGGCTCTAACTAAAAGCCATATCTATGCACATTAGTGAGTTTCAGCTTCATGCTACTCAGTGTCAATAGCCTTCTGGTTCTAACAGCAGAAGAGCAACAGAATCCTCAGCATGGTACCCACTATGGATGGACTTAGCTCTGTCAAGTATTTGCCAAGCAGTAGTGAATAAAATACAAGTCAGAATCTTCTGAAAGTGAAAAATAATTGCTAGAAGAGTCTGGAATAAGTATCAGATGGTCAGCAGGAACAATTTCTTCTAGATAAAAATTATTTGCCTTTTGTTGCACTGCAGAATATACTCTATTCTTGTCAGATATTAGGGAAAGTGGAAGTTACTATAGCAGAAATGTGTTTAACTCTACGTTTAGTTCCTACAAAGGAGTCTTTTAAGAAAGTTTGTGCCAGCTTAAGGCAAATCTATGAAAATGTGGGTTTATGTTAATTGTGTGGAAAAAATATTTCTAACCTTTGAAAATACTACATTTTGAGTCGCTCCAGGGATTTTTTTGAACTAAGTAGCTATCTCATTCAAACCTCCTCATGGCATTGATTTGGAATATTAAATATAATATAAAATAAAATAAAAAATCAACAGGAGGTCCAGAAGGCAGAGCTAGCTGTTAAAATAAGGTTTTGATGCTTATTAAAATGGTCAAAATGTTGAATATCTGTAGAATGAAGACTATTGATGTATAAATCTAATATACAAAGTCTTTATACAAGGGAATGCACATATCTTGGTTGGCATAGTAGTACATCTTCAAAAATGCTCTGAGCCAGATACATACTTTTCTGTTTCTTCCCTACAGTTACGGACATTGGATATGCTTCCACTCAGTGTAGCCAGGAGTTTGCAGAGACATGAATTAAAGGAATGCTTTTATAACTTGGGCAGAATTTCAGGAAGATGTAAAATAGACTTGTCTAACTTTCACTGCATTTCCATGTGGTGGTTACTTTACTTGAAACATAATATTAACAATATCTCTGAGTGAGGAAAGTCGTTTACAAGCAACCTAAAGTGAAAACTTAGATGGGGAAAAAAATGAAGAAAAAAAAAAATGTTTACTGCCATGAAGTTTATATTACTTGAGAAAAATAAAAATACATTAAAAAAAAAAAAAAAAAAAAAGAGAGTGCCTTAGTCTTTTATTCTTAGATCTCCTGTGCAATTTTCATAATAAACTGAAAGTGAATCCAGTTTATAGTGCATATTGATTTTTCCTCAATATTTCCTCTTCAGAATATGGTCTGCTGTCCTTTTTGTTTTCACTACTGTGATCAAAAAATTCATGCTTTTACCTCTAAAGGTATCCAGTTCATTCCCCAATGTGCTGATCAAGAGAATAAGCACAAACCGTTAGACATGCTGAATTATGATATTTGTATACAACAGATTAATGATGTGCATCCTAGAATTTTTAGTAAACTGGTTCAAGTAGTTTAGATTGAGAATAATAGCATAAAACTAGTGGGAAACAGAAGCTGAAAAAAAACCAGGAAACTTTCCAAATTAGAATATGTCTAGAGAATTTTTCTCCTAATGAAAACTGTGGAAATACCAAAGCTTGAGTCTCATAAAACATTTCCATCACTCATATATATACTATATTAAATAATTATCAATTTGTGATTACAGGAAGAAGCTAGCCATCAAGAGCAGGCCTTTCTGGGGTTTAGTTAATTTTTAAATCATTATTAAATTAAATGAAATAAAGATTTAATATCCAACTATTAAGAAAAAGTTATTAAGAGTCATGGGTGCCCAATAGTTAGCAAATCATGACTTCGTTTAGAAATTATGGGCTTCTCTCAGCTGGTTTACAAATCAGTCTGCATTCAAACTTTCACAGGGTTCATTCAGAGTCAGGAACTAAGTCCATTCTCAGCCAACCCAGTAGGAAAAAATGTAATACGTGCGGCGGCCTTGTAGTGTGTTGTTCACGGTTTCAAGATAAATTTACTTAGTTTTATTTTATTAGTATGTATGAGTCTTTGTAGAGGTCATTAAATCTATACAGAATTTAATGTTTACAAGATTACTAGGAGGAATAGAAGAGTCAATAAAGGAATTAAAATAGATAATCTGCAATGAAAATATAAAAAATAGAGATTATACAGAGTCCCTGAAGTAATTAGTGTAGTTCTGGGGTTCCCAGTACAACACAGAACTGGGGTCCATACTGGAGAAAGTCCAGTGAAAGGCCATGAGGATGATGAAGGGACTAGAGCATCTCTCCTATGAGGAAAGGCAGAGAAAGCTAGGACTGCTTATCCTAGAGAAGGCATTCACCTTGAGACGATCTTGTAATGTGTATAAATACTTGAAGGGAGGGTGTAAAGAAGATGGGGCCAAGCTCTTTCCAGTGGTCTCCAGCAAGAGGACAAGAGGCAATGGGTACAAGCTGAAACACAGGAGATTCTCTCTGAACGTCAGGAGACACTATTTTATCATGAGGGTGACCAAGCACTGGCACAGGTTGCCCAGTGAGGTTGTGGAGTCTCCATCCTTGGAAATACACAGAAGTCATCTGACCACTGTCCTGGGTGGTTGGGTCTAGGTGTCCCTGCTTGATCAGGGTGATTTGACCAGATGACCTCAAGACGTCTATTCCAACCTCAACCATTTTACGATTCTTTGACTCTGTGCATCTATGATCAAGACATCTGCATGTCAGAAGCTCAAAAAATAAAAGTGAAAGGAAGAACTACAGCAAATAAAGTGAATAGCAAAAAGATTCTGCACAGTTATATATGGAAAGAAGATGAAAAGAGAAATGGACCAGAGTTTGTGGAGGGAAAGATATAGATAAGAATGATATAGGTGTTGGCAACATACATAACACCAATGGAAAAGTAATCTGAAGACAATGAGAAAAAAGTATTAGAATATCATATGAGAGCTGTGAGTAAACTTTGGACTGCTTGTAATGTTTATATTTGATCTCTGGAAAATCTATGTCTAAATTACTATAAGAATTAACATATTAAATAACACAATAGACTCCAGCAATATAGTAGGAGATTAGATAAAAAAAAAAAAAAATCAGAATGTGTCAAGTTTAAGTCTGTTACTTATTCTAAGGATCATGACTTTTTTTTTTTTTTTGACATTTGTATTATCAGAGACAGAAGGAAATCCACAATGACATAAACCACAAATGAGTTTGTTGAAGTTATAACACATGAGAATTATTAAATATCTCTCCTAATTAGATATTTTCTGAGATAAGGTTAATAAAAAGGTCTTGATATCTAAACAATGTGGTACTATTTTTAAAAAGTATTATTCGAGGTGGAGATCTTACATGAGCTAATAAAAGAACTGTAAAATGGATAAAGAGACATTTTTGTGGGTATTAAATGCAGATTACTGAAACTAAGGGAGATTTCAGTGTTCCTTATGTTCCGACTTGCAATAAATATTTAATATTTTCATAATTGGCTATGTTTCAAGGCATAGGTCATGAAATCCATGTAAAAAACAAGGCTGAAGAGTTTGACCAGTACTGTAGAGAGCAGATCATGACTCTGGGAGAAATAAATTATGCTGACAATTGATATAACAGAAATTGTGATGTAATTTGAAGTGTATAACATCTCTGTAAACTATGGTCTTATTTTCTGGAGGCCATGATAGAAGAGGAAAATCGTGATGACAACAAGCTGGCCATGTAGTGCAGTTTTCTCAATGAAGTTTTAGAACCTCAGGTGAAAAAATGAAATTAAAAAACAAAATGCATGTCAGTCTTAATAATATCTTTACAGAAGAAATTGTTAGTCTACATGTAGTTGTATCCAGTTCTGGTCACCTATGGTCAGCAAGCACAGTTTGAACTGTAAGAGTGAAGATGAAAAGAGAATCTATTTTGCAATGAGAGTGAAAATATATGCATAGATTAGTCTAGCAAAATAAGTGTTGAAAAACATGATTAATCCAAGTTCAAAATATAAGGGAAGGAGATCTATAAAAGTACGGTATCTGTGAATATACATTGTTCATAAACAAATTGCTACGGATTACTACAAAAACACTTCATGCTGTAAAATGACTAAAATTTCTCAGTGTTTCTTCAGCCACAATATTTAGAAGCAAGGAACTAATTATTTCACATGTCCTTAGATATACTTCCTGTAAATGCTCTTTGTTATTTACATTACACTTATTATCTAATACTTTGGGGATCTTCTGGTTACTAAACAGGATTAAGGTGTTTTCTACTCCTTACCTCTCAGTGCATAATTTGGCTTCTCTTTTACTGCACTTACATAAACAACAGCTACCTTGCCAAGTGGGAAGGACAGGTACTTGATTTGACATCATCAGTTATAGTTCTAGGACCATACGTTCCTGTGGTATGTCTACCAGGGAGGTAGTGTGTGTCAATTGTATAATTCTCAGGAATGACTGATAAATACAAAAGAGCTAAGCTCTGGAGGACCTTGAATCTATATTGCTGGTGGTATCCCCTAGGTGTGTCCCAGAAATGACATGGATCATGATTCCACCAAGAGGGAAATCACTTAAGCGCAGCACTGCTGTGCTCTAACACTTATAGTTAACAAGACTACACATAACAGCTGAGAGGCATATTCACATCTGGAAACCTAACACAGGGGCACCTACTGAGGATGGAAATACCAGAGACTGGCCATAGCTAGGAATTAATGAAGACAAAATGCACTGATTTTATTTAGCATTACTATAAGCATGTTTGCACACATATTGTAGGTAGGTAGGAGCTTGCCTGACTGATATTTAGAGTTCTGAATAGTTTCTAGAGATGAAAATGTGCCTTGAAGCCAGTCACAAAATAAGTGACTGGAAAAGCAAACTAGACAGCCTGTCTAGTTCATTTTCAGCATAAATTTTAGCAGTTACCATAGTTTAGCCTTATACTCATGTCAAGAGACTTTATGCAAATGTGCAATTGCATTTCTAAAGAAGGAATGTTGTTTCCGGAACTGGAACCAAAATTGCATTAATTATACAAAAATATCATAAAGATTTATTGGAAGAGAAAGGAAACCTATAATACAACTTCAGGTGATAAGGAGAAGGAGATCACAGTCAATGAACATTAAAAGTATACTATGGCAAATAGTCATGCAATTTTGATGACAGGTACTTTGAGTACCTTGTAATTTATCGTTTTAATGTCTTAGCAGATCCTCAGTATCTTTGAAATAGGAAATTTTTTAAGATGTCTGGACATGGATTTAGATGGACTTTACCCTTTGCATTTGCCTAGACTTTGAGAGTTTGGTGTTAATAAATCATACAGTCTCTGTTTTGTGTTTGATAATGTATTCAGCGATGTACATGTTTATACACCATATGTTACATAAATACTTCTAATTAAATATGTACTTTAGTTATGTCTGTAGTTACTGAATATCATAATCCATGCAGTCTTTTCTGGTCCTGTGATTCTCTCTGCTATTCGGTATTAGTTATGGAGTGAAGGCTTTTATTTCTAGACTTAGAATTTAATGATCTGTACTTAGTGTGAAGTCTGTGTTAGGGAAAGTGAAATCTGGGGTTATTTTGTTTAAAAGAAAGAAAAATATAAGTAAAGTCTTTCCATTCAAGTAATAAAATCAGAAGTCAATCTATTGAACACAAGTGTAACTTTAAACACATTCATAACTGCTGTGAAAATACATCATTAAGTAAAAGCATCTGTTCAAGTACTTGTCTGAATTGTGGCCATCTTGGTTATAAAGGTAATGTTGACAATATCTGATCTGCAGATTAAAGGTGCAAAAGTCTTTTCTGTATTACATCAAATGACAGCAATTCTCTATCATTTCCATGCAAAAGGGCAAAAATACATATTAATTCCTGTCTAGACAGAAGAAATAATGGTTTTTATCTAAATTGTCTTGGGCCACTGCTGGGACATTCAATGAAAAACTCTACTACTAATGAATAAAAAGACAATTTTTTTACAATTAATGAGTCATAGATATTTTAAGCACTGCAATTCAAGGACAGAAAGCTATTAGATTTAGAGGAAGAATGGAAGAAAATAATGAGATCAGAAGGGTGAGCTATTTTGGTACCTGAGAAAGGTTGTTATTCTAATTCAATATTTATCATTCAGTAGCAACTTTAAAATGAGGAATCTAAAGAAAAGAAGCTTGGATCTTGGATACCATCTGGAAAGTTCAGCTGAAGAGAGTCATGCATAAGGAAAGTAATAACATTAGTAACTGAAAATATGTCTCTAAAACACATTTTTAATTCAAAACAGGAAAAAAAAAAAAAAAAAAAAAAAAAAAAAAAAAAAAAAAAAAAGCAGATGGTAGAATTTGGAAGGGAAGGTTAGAAATTAACATATTAATGGCCAGATCCTGCAGTGACTGAAACAAACACAGCTTTGCCATTGATTTTAATGAGAATAAAATGAAGTATGTCATCAGAAGTGGGGAGGAAATTTTGTAAACATAAAAGACAACATTCTCAAATTGGTGCAGTTTTCTGCTTTATAAACTCAAATTGGACTTCAAGAGGTTTAACATAACCACTGGCCAAGTCCTTTAGTCAGGGAAACAGTTCTCTGGGAAAAAGTTAGCAAAAGTAGTTTCATTCTGTTGGCTTTAACTGAGTTTTATGAGGGCAAGATGTGACAGAGACAGACACTCATTCATACCGGTTCAGTCACTGACATAAACTAGGACATCATTGTACTTTGATGTTCAACAAATCTAGGTAGCTCAAATTAAGAAGGCAGATCTAGCTCCCCTGTGATCCTGTGCTCTCTCTACAAAGTTGCTTGTTTTTGAACAAGCTAGGGTATCTGTCACTAAGCTATAATTACTGCTAAATTGCAGAATTCCATTGGGTTACACGTTTACATGTATCATGCTCTATTCTGCTTTTACAAAGCATCCTCTGCTAGGACATTATGGAGAGGTAGGTCCTTCTAAGGTCTCAAAAGTGTAAGTTTGTGTTTAAGCACCTAAAAATATATAATTTAACCCACAAAGGGCATGAGAAAAGCTTGTCTAATAGAAAAGCAAACACATTACTTGGACTGGAGCTGCATTTTCATATTGAATTGATATATTTTATCTCTAAGGGTCATTGTACAGCATAAGTGAAGAGTGAGGAAGAAAATGTTAGAGCAAATATGATTGCATAACAAAACTTTGTACATACATGTTATTTACTAGTTCTTGGCTTTAATTAAAAACAAATAAAAAGGTGAATATGAATGGAATTGGGAATACCGTGCTAATTTACATCAGTATTTAATTTCTTGAAATACAATTATTAAAGTAAACACTAATTACTAAAACTATTTTTCATTGTTAAAATGCAAAATATACTTTTTTTCAAGCAGCCTTATGTTTTTACAAGAGCTCTCTCTTGTGGCTGTAACTGTTTCTGCATTTTTCGTAGTTCAAATGTTTTGAAGCCTTTTTAAAATGAATTTTATACTGCAATTTAAGGTAATAGGAAAAAACAATAACCTAACTCTGTCGAGCCATGCAATAGATAATGATACTATAACTATAAATCTAAATAAATAATCTAAAAATATGTTTATTCACCAAGTCATAAAGACTGTTGAAAATAGTTTGCTATTTTAAACTGATAGGAAGGCTTAAAATCATAGTCAGCCTAGAAAAGATGGCAAGGACCAAATATAATCAGAGCTCTATACTGCAAAAACAGATACGATAATCAAAATAAATGTAACATATGGGCAGAAGGGATGGTCTGTAGTCACACAATGATGGAGAACTCTTTAAAAAAATGGTGAAAGAAAATGACAAAGATGCAATTGCTTCTGTTTCTTTTGTGCAGTGATACACCTCTGTTTATCTGCCTCATCTCTCTGTAGCAAGAATATTCTTCTAGCAGGTAAGAGATGCTCAGAAAAGTGTTTGAGCCAAGCTGTCCAGTGGCTTCTCTGATACTGGTTTTGCTAGTGGTCTTCCTACAGCAGGTATTCATTAAAATTATCTGTGCTGAGGATGTGAGCCGCACAATCTTCCAACTGCATTCATGCCCGACTCAAACATTCCACCTGCACGGGGCTGACAACTGCCTCGTTCCCATAAAAGGCGTCTTCTGGGAATCCCTTACTGGCCTGAGAGTCTGGACTATATCCCTTTTCCAGTTGAAATGAAGGGATTTTCAGTAGTAAAGTCTGCTCATCAGGAGAGAGTGCAGAGGAAAAAATCTTTGGGAAATGGTGCCATAAAGGAACTGTGATTGCTATCAAGGATTAGTCACCTCATCTTTAATGCAGAACTTGGACATATGAATAATGGGAACTAAAGCTCTTTAATGGGGAGAAAATAGCAGTCTGGAGTCTACTACTAATGGGAGTTATGCTCACCAATGTTTGGCAAGTAGATTAATTACTCTTTACTAACCTGCTCTCATCAAATGGTGATGAAATCTCTTCAGGAAGGCTACAGGCTTTTTGCTTGACACAGCTTTTCTGCTTCAGAGAGCCATGTACTGATTTGTAGTTCCACAAATAATAAATTATATATCCAGCTCTCAGTCTTCCCTAGCTCACTGATATGCTACAAGGTTTCACTGACTCATTTATTAATGTTTTAGGAATACTTTGAGATCCTCAGATGGAGGATGATATATCAGAACAGGGTCTTTCATTATTTTAGTGTGCTTATAAGCTTCCACGTAGCTAATACAGATTTTTCTACAAAGGGCAACAGTTGACACTAGAAACCAAGAAGCTGTTCTTTCAAATTAGTCAAGCTCTTTTCAAAATACACCAATCTGTAGTTTGGATATCACTAGAAGAAAGTGATAAATGAAACTCTCCTACCTCAGAAACTAAAGCTATGTCAATAGTAGTAAATTAAACAGAACTCAGAAACCTTTCTGGGCATGGGGTTAAATGGAATGATCTATATCTATTCATAAATGCTTTTAACCACAGAACGAGAGTGGCTGCATGCAAACTACCAGCTGACATTTAGACACAGTAGCTTAGATATTCAACTTCCTAAAACATACCCATGAATTTGTTAAGAACTTGTCAGCTGGCCCAGGTCAAAATTGTTCCAGAGAATGTCCTAAAAGCTTAAAAATACGGACAATTGCATTTCAGTCCTGAGAGCATTGCCTGCCTGGCTCTGTTTAATTTACTAACATAGATGAAGTCTACAAAGTGATTGTACATGGAATAGATGTAAAAGCTGAGGTCAGCAAAGAGTTGAAGGAATTTATGATGTAATTTAAATATTTTTTTCTAACAATTAAAGCTTTATCAAACTAGCTTGAAAATACATATCATTACGCTCTTGGTTTAAAATAATTCCTTTATCAAAGTTGAAAAGAAAAAGACAAATTTAAACTGAACTATTGTTGAGTTTCCCAGTATAGATAAAATTATATGGAAAATAAAATAAATGTCACAAATCCCAAAATATATTGTGATTTGACAATAAATAGTAACAAATTGTCAATAGCTTTATTTAAATGAGAAGTTTGATTGACTTCAGAGGCTATATGTTTACAGATTTAAAACATTAAAAAAGTAAGACTGACAAGCCTTGGTCCCAAGGCTGTGTAAACTCAGTCTGAAGCCCGTAGCCTGATACTACCAATGACATGACTGTATTTACTACACTACGACAATGCTCTCAGACCCACCCTCTGGCCCTGATCTATCATTCTTCTGCTGTACCTATATGTGGAAGCTGCTTGATGTGGAGAAATAATTCTTGTGATGTCTTGTGATGACTTGGCAACAAGTTTCTCCAAGCCCCTCTGCTGTCACTGACTGCTTTTTACTGACTTTCTCTATTTCCACAAGTGCTTCTGATTCAGTTTAGAACTGGACTATAAAGCAGGGAATAAGAACTGAGAAAAGGCATTTCCTGTGGTGAAGCTGTTACATATATTTTGAAGCTACATCCTTAGAAAAAGCAGAGAAATGGAGTGTCAGGTTTCAGCAAGGGAGGTGACATGATTGTTATATTCTGTAGGGTCAGTCCATGAAAACACAGTAATCAATTGTGGTGTTGTCTATGAGATTGCACTGGAGTTTCATTTTAGAATATATGCCACATCTTTTAAAAATTCTTACCACTTGAACTGATTGGTCTGAGTTGTACTCAGTGCCCTCTTTGACTCCATCATTACTGGTGAGATTTGACCTCAGGAACTGCAGGCAACTGGGACCAGTAGGAAAGTCTGGTGTAAGGAAGACTTACCTTAGATAGAGAAGGATCAAGTTGGGAAATATTTAAACAAACCGGACAAACACAGGTCCATGCTGCCTGGTGAGATGTATCTATGAGTGCTGAAAATGCAGTAATGTGTAACACATGCTGGGATTTTAAGTCATGTCAATGGTGGTCAGCAGTAGTCCTGCCCGTTTTTCACATTTTAGGCAGATGTCCTGAAGTTCAGAGATGTGCTGCCTATACAGAGATGCTGTATCGTGCTTCTTGCTCTCTCTGCTCTGTGAATACCTGGTATTGCATGAGAGAGTATGGGTGGGAGTCTTTTCATCTGCCTTTTGAGGCCTGTACTGCAAATGTGAGTCTTAGCCACCCTGTGCCTCCCATTTTCTGGGGTTAAAAACAGTCACTCAGAGTATGATTCATTTGCCAAAACACAAATGTTCTTTTTAGCATGAGATGACTCATGTTCAGCAGTATCTATTACTCTTCCATTATGGTGGGGAAGGTTGGTTATCACCAGATAGATCAGTTCAGATACCCTGAATGTTGAATCAATCTATATTTATGCTTCCCTCACCAGGAATACTTACTCCAAGAAATGCTGAAGCTGTCATGACACACTGGAAGCATGTAGAAAATCTTCTATAGTCTTCCAAGTCTTCTGAGAAGGTAAGAAGCAGTGATAGAAGCATGGGCAATAGGCAGCCTTGAAGAACACTTAAACAGTGTCTTCAGCTTCCTCAGTACACATAGAGACTGAAACTGACTCTGAAGCTTGCAGTAGTAATTGCAGAAATTGAAGAATTGCAGTAAAAAATGCAGGAATTATATATTCATGGTATAATTTAAAGCAAATCAACTCCTAATTCAATTCAAAGCTATTTCATGCGATCAGATGCTCTATATTTTTCTCCTTACTTTCCAAACTATATATATATATAAAAAAAAAATGTTATTTCCATAATTTTTGAATGCTGAACAAAAGATCTTTGATTACTGAATTTATGGGCTAACACATCCACAGCTTTGCTGTTAACTGTGATATTATTAAAATTCTCAACATACAACTTGGAACATAAATGTTTCTTTCTTAACATATTTGCAAATACCATTTACTTCCTCAGCAATATTAGAGAAATTTTTGTCTATGTTCAAATATGTCCTTGTGATTCTATCGTAGATTTTCAACACTAAATAGAACTTTACTTAGCTTCTTGCAACATGTTCTCAATACATTACAAATTAGTTAAAAAAAACTTATATACACTCTTTTTTTAATTTAAAATCTGATGTTTTATTAAAAACAAAAACAAAAACAAAAACAAAAACAAAATTAAAACTAATCAAACATAGCTGCCATTAGTGGATAACTCCAGCTTTTTACCATCTATCTGCAGCTTTATTCTGCAGTTCTACATATCAAATATATTAAATTGTTTGTGAGCAATATGAAAACCCTTTTTTTTTAAAAAAAAAAAAAAAAAGGTTACCTATGGAACTATAGATATATATATTAAAAACAAAGTTTATATATATATATATATATATAGATAGAGAGAGAGAGAGAGAGAGAGAGAGAGACAGAGAGAGAGTGAGAGAGAGAGTATTTCCAGCAAGGGAGGTTGTACCATTTATCTTGGCAACCTTTTCCAGCATTAATTGTTGCCTTGGTTAAGAATTCTTTTACCATTTTCAGACCTATTTCCCCTGAACAACTCCTGTCCATTTTCTCTTGTCCTGTCACTGTCCAACCTTGTGAAAAGAGCACCTCCATTTTCACTAAAACTACCTCTTAAATATTGGAAGATTGTGATGAGATCCACCTGACCCTTCTACTTTAAGTTTTTCTAAGCCAAAGAAGCATAAATCCTTCAGCTTTTCTTCAAATGTTAATTTTTTCAGGCCTCTAATTGCCATAGTGACCTCTCTGGTTGGACATTTTTTGGATGTGTCTCTTGAACTGTGTGAGACCAAAACTGGACATAATATTCCAGGCATGGCCTAACAAATGCTGAAGTAGGTCCCTTGATTTGCTGGATATATGTAAGGTTACTATTGCCTTATATGATATTCCCAGGGCCCATGCATGCCAAAGGAGGTGTCAGGCTTGCATTATCACATACAATATTTATTTACATTTCTGTCCTCAGTTCACATGGAGGACAGAGCTGGCACAAAAGGGGAGCAGAGATGGGTTGTGGTATTTGGTTAACCAGTCCAGATAGTGCTTCTGTGACTCGGCAATAGAAAATGCAGACAAATCAGGGAGTTCAGGATTTCCTGAGCCCATTGACTGGTCCAGGTTTCTTGTCTGAAGAAGAAGCTATATCCCGCTCCCTGACTACTTGCCTGATAGCCATGGTCATGCAAGTCTTTGCATGTCCAGATATTATGTTTAGCCCACTATTAGTGAATAACTGTAGTTCTGACTTGAATAATTGTACTACTGATTTGTACTTGTTACCGTACAATTATTTAGAGATAGTTTTTCCCTGAAGCTGTTGGTCTGTGTTTGTTGACATATCCAGAGACTATAACTTGTCAGGGCAGCCTTAAATCCTTACACTATATGTTTACTGATGCCTCTGAGGATGCACAGGTGTGCGCTGTTGACTCATGTTCTACTTGCTGTTCACAAGGATCCCAAGGTCTTTTTTGGAAGAGCTACATCCTAGCCAACTGGATCCTAGCTTGTATTGCTCTTTGTATTATCCTACCCTAGATGCAGGACATCACATTTATTTTTTTCAGACCTCATGCTATTCTAGTTGACTCAATCCTCCAGTCTACTGACGTCTCTCGGTATGGTGGCACTTTTCGTGATGTATATTCTTTTCCTTTCAGTTTAGTGTTATCGATAGACTTGGTGAAGATTCATTCAATCTTGTTTCCCAGATCATTTAAAAACATGGAGACGCAGTATCAGCTCCTACAAAACTCCACTCATAACCATCTGTCAACTCAACTTTGAACGATTAATCACCTCCCTTTAAGCTTGGTTTGAGCTTGGTTGTTAACCCAGGTCTCCACTCATCATGGTACATCTCTCCAGTCCTATTTACCAGCTTGATAACAAAGTCTGTGTGGAATACTCTGTCAAATATGCAATAATCTTCTCAGAATTTATTATTTTTTCCTCCTAGAAAGTTTTTTGTCATTTGCTTTCTCATTCCTTATTCAGATGGATAGCTGGGGATGACAATGCACATGAAAACGGAGGCATAGAAGACAATGGATAGCTCAGATTTTTTATTGTCATTTGTACCTATCTTGCCAACTCTTCTCAGCAGAGGACCTACTTTTTCCAAGTACTTCCATTTAATTTCTAAGCATGGAAAATAACAAATAAAAATGCTGTAATAAATTAAACATACAGATTGCTGGAACTTCTGATTTAGGTATACACATGTGAGGTTTTTTCCTTCTCTGTGAAAATTAAAGCTTACCAGTTTTCTATCTTCAAAGATGTTTGATGTAATTCTTCAGTTTAAAAATCACAAATTTCATTTTATTTTCATCAGTATTTATGTAATGTGGTCATAGAACAGTAAATGCAGATATGACAAGTCAGAGTTGCACTGCTAGATCAGAGTATCTTTTCTCTAATGCAAGGGAGAGGAGAGGAGAGGAGAGGAGAGGAGAGGAGAGG
>NW_020799091.1:40846194-40916540 GCF_003259725.1 Athene cunicularia
AGGGAAGGGAAGGGAAGGGAAGGGAAGGGAAGGGAAGGGAAGGGAAGGGAAGGGAAGGGAAGGGAAGGGAAGGGAAGGGAAGGGAAGGGAAGGGAAGGGAAGGGAAGGGAAGGGAAGGGAAGGGAAGGGAAGGGAAGGGAAGGGAAGGGAAGGGAAGGGAAGGGAAGGGAAGGGAAGGGAAGGGAAGGGAAGGGAAGGGAAGGGAAGGGAAGGGAAGGGAAGGGAAGGGAAGGGAAGGGAAGGGAAGGGAAGGGAAGGGAAGGGAAGGGAAGGGAAGGGAAGGGAAGGGAAGGGAAGGGAAGGGAAGGGAAGGGAAGGGAAGGGAAGGGAAGGGAAGGGAAGGGAAGGGAAGGGAAGGGAAGGGAAGGGAAGGGAAGGGAAGGGAAGGGAAGGGAAGGGAAGGGAAGGGAAGGGAAGGGAAGGGAAGGGAAGGGAAGGGAAGGGAAGGGAAGGGAAGGGAAGGGAAGGGAAGGGAAGGGAAGGGAAGGGAAGGGAAGGGAAGGGAAGGGAAGGGAAGGGAAGGGAAGGGAAGGGAAGGGAAGGGAAGGGAAGGGAAGGGAAGGGAAGGGAAGGGAAGGGAAGGGAAGGGAAGGGAAGGGAAGGGAAGGGAAGGGAAGGGAAGGGAAGGGAAGGGAAGGGAAGGGAAGGGAAGGGAAGGGAAGGGAAGGGAAGGGAAGGGAAGGGAAGGGAAGGGAAGGGAAGGGAAGGGAAGGGAAGGGAAGGGAAGGGAAGGGAAGGGAAGGGAAGGGAAGGGAAGGGAAGGGAAGGGAAGGGAAGGGAAGGGAAGGGAAGGGAAGGGAAGGGAAGGGAAGGGAAGGGAAGGGAAGGGAAGGGAAGGGAAGGGAAGGGAAGGGAAGGGAAGGGAAGGGAAGGGAAGGGAAGGGAAGGGAAGGGAAGGGAAGGGAAGGGAAGGGAAGGGAAGGGAAGGGAAGGGAAGGGAAGGGAAGGGAAGGGAAGGGAAGGGAAGGGAAGGGAAGGGAAGGGAAGGGAAGCCACTCCTCCTACAACCTATGCTCCAGACCCTGCACCAGCTTCATCGCCATTCTTTGGACATGCTCAAGTCATTCAATGTCCTTTTTGTAGTGAGGGGCCCAAAACTGAACACAGGAATCGAGGGGCGGCTTCACCAGTGCTGAGGACAGGGGTAAGATCCCTTCCCTGTCCCTGCTGGCCACGCTATTGCTGACACAAGCCAGGATGCCATTGGCCTTCTCGGCCACCTGGGCACACTGCTGGCTCCTGTTCAGCCGGCTGTCAATCACCCCCCCAGGTCCCTCTCTGACTGGCAGCTCTCCAGCCACTCCTCCCCAAGCCTGTAGCGCTGCTGGGGGTTGTTGTGGCCCAAGGGCAGCCCCTGGCATTTGGCCTTATGGAAACTCCTCCAGTTGGCCTCAGCCCATGGCTCCAGCCTGTCCAGGTCTCTCTGCAGAGCCTCCCTACCCTCGAGCACATCAACACTCCCACCCAACTTGGGGGCATCTGCAAACTGACTGAGGGTGCTCTCCATCCCCTCGTCTAGATCATCAATAAAGATGTTCAACAGGAGTGGCCCCAAAACCCAGCCCTGGGGGACACCACTCGTGACCGGCTGCCAACTGGATTTAACTCCGTTCACAACAACTCTCTGGGCCCGGCCATACAGAGAATTTTTTACCCAGCACAGAGTGTGACCATCCAAGCCACGAGCAGCCAGTTTCACCAGGAGAATGCTGTGGGAAATGGTGTCAAAGGCCTTGCTAAAGTCAAGGTAGACAACATCCACAGCCTTTCCTTCATGCAATAAGCAGGTCACCCTGTCATAGAAGGAGATGAGGTTTGTCAGGCAGGACCTGCCTTTCATAAACCCATGTTGACTCGGCCTGGTCGTCTGGTTGTCCCGCATGTGTTGTGTGATGGTACTCAGGATGAGCTGCTCCACCAGCTTCCCGGGCACTGAAGTTAAGCTGACAGGCCTGTAATTTCCCTGATCATCCTTCTGACCCCAGGACTGCTGGTAAATGATGGAAAGCAGCTTGGCGAGCACCCCAGACAGCTCCTTCAGCACTCTTGGGTGTATCCCATCTGGTCCCATAGACTTGTGTGTGTCTGTGTGATGCAGCAGGTCACTGACTATCTCCTCTTGGATTGTGGGGGGGTTGTTCTCCCAGGGTCTTTTGAACTAAAGATGGGCTAAGCTATGTTGTATACTGCCTGATGAACACAGGTCAATATATTCATATGTCTTCAAATGATCTGACCTGCCGTTGTATAGATATTAAAAGGTCCATTTTTTAACAATGAAGAACAGAAATTCTTCTGAAATTTAATGATAGAAACAGAAAACTTGTCAACAAAATATTTACACGGGATTTATTTTCTCTCATAGATGGTGTCGGAAAGAGGACTCAAAACTTATGCTATGAATAACACTGTAAGTACTTTCTTTGAACTAACAAAACACGATCTTGTAGTAGTACTGTTTTCTTTGAGTGTTCAGTTAAACATCCACCAGATGTCAGTACTTACTTGCAGAATCATCTAAATTATGGCATAGCATAAACGAGGATGTTTAATGCAAATCTGATCCTTCTGATACATAATACATTAGTGCAATGTTGCATATCAGTGATGGTGTTGCCAAATAGTGCAAAATAATGCAAAGAAAATCCTTATATTTTCTAAATGACAGATGAAAACTATAATTTTGATTCTATATTGTTCTGTCTTGCACTTATTTGGCTACTAGCTAGTTAAAACTCCTCTAAGTTTTTATTTGTGAAAACAGAAAATATGTAGCAGAGAATTGCACTGCAGACACTGTCACCATTCAGATTCTTAAATATAAGAGATGAGGAAAAAATGAGAGATCTATACTTCTTCAGTCTTAATAAAAGAAGGCTAAGGAATAATTTCATCGCTACCTTCATATATCTAATAAGTTGTTACAATGTAGAAGGATCCAGACTGTCCTCAGACAAACACAACTACAGGATGTATGACATTTGATTTAATTTGCAATAAGGAAAATTCTGATATGACATCAGGGAAAAAAAAAAAAAAAAAAAAAAAAAAAAAAAAAGCATAACCCACAAATGAAGGTAATCAGATACTGGAATCAGTCACTCAAAAGCTTGTGGAATCTGTCTTCAGAGATATACAGAAATTATCCGAACAAGATCATGAGCAATCTCATCAAATGTCGAAGTTAGATCTAGCTTCAAAGTTGGTCTAGCAGGGTTTGGACAAGATGACCTCCAGAGGTCCTCTCCAACCTAAATTGTTCTCTGGTTTTATTTCAGTCACATTTCAGAAGCAGAATACATTAAGGTAGATAAAATGTCATTAGGCTCACATCTGCTGGCATTTTATTTTTTTAAAGATAGTTTATAAAAATAAGCAAATAAGCCTCCTGCTTATCACAGTCAGATATTTCTTTGCTTACAGTCAGTTGGCAGCTACACTGAGATGCCTCAGTGATTTTCTGTATTCCTTTGGATGAGATATGTCCACATACAAAAATCAGTAATAATCAGTAAACTCTTCTCAGTGACAGTTAAGCTTTTGAAATGCCATCATTTGGTTTTGTTTCATTATAAAACTGACAACTTTGTTTTATTTCCTGACACATTATTAACTAAGCCACATAAATCCAGTGATTTTATTTTTTTTTTACTATGAATTCAGATAGGAAGTTGTTTCAGGACCTAGTTTGCCTTGTTTGAAAGGTTTAAGAGTATACACTGAAACATCTCTCACACACACACACACACGCCTAAAGTTACAATCTACCTTAAATAAACATATTTTCACTGTATGTAATGAGAACAAATTTTTAAAAATATATACTTTTTTAATGAGAATAATGTATGGATACTTAACAGTGATCAAATACATTTTGCTCCGATAATTATGAATTTATTAAAGAATATTTTCCTTCCAATTGTTTTTTTCCAAGCTACTCTTAAAAATTCTTCAGATAAAAATTAAAATTCTGAATATATAATTAATTTCCCATCCGTTCCCAAATTTTGGTAATGGTAGATCCCTGGTAATGGTAGATCCCTGTTATTTCTTTCAATATATCGTGTACAAACTAATATGAATTATATATCATGGATTCAAAAAGTCACGTGTGGCCCAAGAAGTTTGGCGACAACATTTTTCTTGGGTTTGGTTTGCCTTTCACATTTATTTACTAAATGATTGTCTCATGCTATCCTTAAAATAATGCTGTTATTTTACCCAAAATATTTATCAATATATTATACGACCTAAAATCAGATTAAGACTATCAGACACGCAACCTTTATCTGCAATGTATAAGAAAATTTAATTATTTTCTTTTAAAAATAAATGGAAATTGCATTTTGTATATTATTTCTAAAGTAATAATGTGATTAGTTTGATTCATAGAAGGAATATACTGTTTACTGGTGGTGATCCCTGGAGGCACAAAGCCATCTCCATAGAGGCCCTGAATAGTTGCAGTATTGCCCACTACTGATTTTCTCCACAGAGGCCAAAAGCTACTCAGCAAGTCAGACAAAATATTTAATACTGTCTGAGAACGGTGTGTTGTACTCCAGGGATATATTGATTCAGAGACTAAGAGTTTTTGTTTTCAAGCCTTAGGCAAAAATTAGAGGTATTAGGATACTGTCCTGACAAACTCAGAGTCTACTTCCCCACAGGGATGGGTCCCCACTGGTGCGGTATGAGACGACAACCATTTTATTTCATTAATCATGTTGTTCTGCTTCCCGGAATTCCAGCCAGGCCAGTCTGCTGATTTTGCAGCAGTCAGAAGAAGCAGGTTTGGGTGTTCATGTTTTCTGGTTTTGTGGGGAAGGTTGTTTGTTTGTTGTGTGTTTTTTTGGTTGATTGGCTGGAAGTTTTTTGGTCCTTTTTTTGTTTGTTTGTTGGTTTTGGTTTTTTTGTTTGTTTTTTTTTTTTTTTTTTCTTAACTACTCACTGTTTTAAGCATCAGGACAACTGAAATCCCATATGATTAGTGTTGCAGCCATTTCAGCATCTCATCTCTGTAAATAATTTATAATTTTCTTCCTTGTTTTACCCTGGTGTGACAGGCGCAGTTCATCCATGACACCTGGAGATTTTTTTTGAAATGCCTCTACAAAATATGCCTATTTTTTACTTCAGTTCAGTTTGCCTTTACAGTTTCTAAGAGCATTCTGCCTCCTAATGAGTCTTTTATTTCCTTTTTACATATATATATATTTATATATTTTATAAATATCATCATATCTACAATATATTTATTTTCTATGAAAAAGCATCCCCATTGAAGAATTTTACAACTTTTGTAATGAAAAACACCTAAACTGTGAAGTACAGTTTAAGACACAAGAATATTTATTGGGGTTTCAGAGTTACCTTGTACCACATAGGTACTACCTATATGTGTTTACCAGTAATTAAAAACAAATATGTGCATTTCAGAGCACTCATGTGAAATGAATTAGACTCATTAAAATAGGCAACTTAATCAAAATATTAAAAATTGATTATTTCGTTATAGGAGGTAGTATAGATAAATAGGCCTACTCTGTTATTACATTAGATTGTAACCTGAAGACTTCCAGGGCAACATAATACTAACTCTCAGTTTTCTTTTCTATAATGTATGGATATTGAAATGTGTCTACATTCTGAATTAAGACTCTGAGGCATTTTTAATTGGCATGAGATTTAATGTAATTTAGTGTAAAAATGAAACATATCAATGCTTTCTGACCACTAAAACTGGTGAATTAGCTAATACAATGTTTTTATGAAAGAAAGCAAAAAACAAGATAGGAAAGCAGGAAGACTGATGGGTTTTTTTTTGCTTAGGATATGGATTATGGTATAGGAGTCTTAGTGACTGCTGGGCTTACATTAAATTGAAATGAGATCTTTATACAAATACATGCAAATATAGGAGTACAGCACAGGTCAAGAGAGTGGTGTATTTTCTTATTAAATTTAGAAGGGCTTTGTCTGGGGTTGTGACAGTCTCCATGTTTTATTTCTGAAGTTAACAGGATGACATGTAATGGAAGTTACTCTACAGAAAACAAAACAAAACCAAACCAATCCAAACAACCCCAAATCAGTTCTTTCGTGCTAGATGCACCAGAAAGCTGGGGGAAAGGAGAAGTTGGTAATGTTACTTATTGACTCCTCTTTATCAGTGCTTTGAGCTCAATAGTTTCACTTTAGGAGTTTCTTCTGTTTTGAAAGATCCCATCAGTCTTCCAGAGAATATCTTGTGGTAAAAACTCTGACATTCATAATCAGTATTATATCACTAGAAATGTGATCCCGCTAAACATACTAAGACTGACTATTGTTTCCAAATACCAGGGCTTTTTGTTAAAGTGTTATTACAATACGGATAACAGCAAATGACACCTGTGTATGTTATTATGTCTATAGGCTGACGGCAGTAATAATGCTGGAAGAATATTTCATTTAGTTACAAAAAAAGTTGATATAAACATAAATTCTAGGTAATGCTTATGTAGCTCTGTATTACAAAACATATTTGTAATTTTTTAAATATGAAGAGGTTCAGAAATTATCATTAATTCCAAATGACTACTCATAGAAATTAAAAATGTTTTTGTAATAGTCATGCTCGGAAATTTTGTTGTTTTTACTCGAAGTTTCAGACACATTTTTCTAAAAGCTGTTTTATTCCTTCTAGTCAATGGTCTGTAGTATAAAGACTCTTGTCTTACTGTTGGCTGGTGTCTCTCTGAGCTTTATAACCTTGTGTTCTCAATACAGTATGGAAATAGAAGATTTTACACACACAGGACTTTGAAATTCATGTGAAATAATAAATATTTTCAAACTTTATAAAGTCTATGCTGTAGAGTGGATCACAGCTCCTTCTCATTTAATTGCTTTTTTTTTTTGGTCAACTAAGAATTTGACTCAGTCTGTGAATATAATTTTTTAATACTTTCAGTTTCTCCACTCTGCGGTAATCCTCTACCAACAAGGACAAGGATTTTTCCACAATCTTTTTCAGCCCACAGAACTGCCTTAACAATCTTTAAGGAGTGAGCTGATATCAGCCACTTGTAATCGATACGTTCTTTGGCTATGCATGTTTAAACAATACACTGCACTGAGGCTCATAAAGGGAAAATATTCAATACATTTATGGTGTTTATTCTGAATGACCAAAATATATACAAATATATAAAAGTATATAAACCAAGACATGCTTCCTTGTATAACAATAATATTCTATAAAACAATTCCAAAGTTACTTCCATTTTATCTTGTAACTATGTAAAAAAAGGGAATAAAAAAAAAAAAAAAAAAAAAAAAAAAAAAGTGAAAAACAGATTTTCAGTCTGCCCTAGATTTGAAAGCACTTTAATTTCTTATTTCCTGCTGTATGTTCTTACATCTAACAGTTTATTGAGGTTTTATTTTCTCCTTTACTTATTTTTATCATTCTCTTTTATTTCCAAGCAAACTCATTAGGTCCACATTAGAAATTACAAAAGCATTGAAGGATCTGACTAGTTTACCAACAAAAACACACAGCTATAGCATGGATGCATTTTATTTTTTTTAACTCTGTGTGACCAATACCCTTGAAACTTGTGTCTACACATTACGCACTTTTAATCACTTTTCTCTCTTTGTCTACAAAATCTTTATCAAAAGCAGAAAATACTTGCATTATATATCTAAATGAAAGACATCCATTATTACCAGATGTGCTACTATTTCATGTTAATCATTCCCCCAAGTTTTAAAAATGACAAGCACAAGGCAACTATTTGATCGTGGTCTGTCTCATGCTGAATTCTTATTTAAATTATTATGCATGACTCCTCACAAAGTTTTTTTCCAGGGAGAAAAAAAGAGAAAAAGAATTTAATAAAAATTAGTTCAAATCTTGACATTGTGGATTCAGCTTAATGTGCAAATATATAAACATATCACAAAACTATTTCATAAGGTCTATATGCAATATTCATTTACATACTGCAAATTAGAAGATCAGCCAAAGTGTTTTGCATAAGTATAATGGGGAAAATGTTTTTTTTTTCATTCAGAATTCTTTTTATTTTCACGTTTTTATAGAACAAATTTCATAACTTTTTCCTTAAAAAACCCCACCAGCTCTATTGTTTGACTCAGAATTAAGACTACCTTCTGTGTAATATAAAAGAAATTAAACATCAGTTTCAAGCAAATTTAAATATTTTCATATTCTTCAGGGCTCACACTGTCTAGAAGAAATTATTTCAGTTTGCTTGCTTCCTGTTTAAAATACGTCAAGTCAGTAGATAAGGCATGTATTCGCTGTATACAGTGAACATTGCTGCAGGACAAAAGCATGACAGTTTCCGGGCACTGCCTGTGACTTTTTCTGTGATTTTTTTCTACAAGTTTTGAAGAATCAGTTTTGAAATCTTAACTCAGGATTAGCCACAAATTCAGCTTGGTTTTCACGTAAGCCTGTCTCTGAAAAAAACAGTTGAAAGCTGGGAAGGAAGGGAAGGGCTTTGATTACTTATGAAACCTAATAAGAATGTCTGCACTAAGAGTCATCACCCTTATCAGTTGAATAACTCATCTACTAACATATCTTTTTCATTTTTCTTTACTGAATGTGGGAAACTTTGGAAAATCAAACCAGAAAAAAATCTTCAAAACACACATTTCCTTAACACAGTGCCTAGAAGAAACACATGATGGGATGGAGATCCAGTGATTTGTGTTTCCATGGCACCAAGGAGGAATGCAATGCCAGGTGGAAGCTGCATGGTCCTGTTCCTCCACTTTTCTCAAGGAACGTTTGACATGACTATGAGATTTGTCTCCTGCTCTTCCCCCTCTCTCAAGGACTCTTTTGTAGTTCTCTGCAGACCTTACCTCTCATTCTTCCTCTTTTCCCACTAAAGCAGCGCACACCTTGCACCAAGGGAAGTGCTGTGTCCTAACTCAAGAAGCAGTGGCTTGACCACAGTCCAACCTACTCACACATACTTAGATAAATATTACCCTGAGATTGTATCTAACTTGGAGGGATGATAACCCATACACAATTGGAGGGACAGATCGGTGGGTCTGTGCTCCTCACCCCTCCCAGAAGGGACACCTTTGGTAAGATTTGGGCCCTCAGCTACGCTGAGTGATTACCCGGGAATCAAGTGTGTGTGATTGCAGTGTGTGAATTTATCACAGGCAATCTCAAACAATATGTAATTGTTGCATAAGAATAAACCGTACTATTTGTGAACCTGACTGCTTCTCTTGAATGCAACCAGGCCTACAGCACACGGGATGTTCGTGCATCTGGCTTCAGGCCGATAGTTACGGCCCTAACTGACTACCTATTAAGAGATAAGTCAGGCCATCCCCAGCCCCTCTAGTCCCTGAGGACCAGCTAGAATGCAAGGGGATTCACCCCTTACCAAATTAATTCTTTACCTTAAATGCAACATTGAAGTACAGAAATGGTTTTCACTTAACAAATTTTCATTTAACAAATTCTCTATTATTTCAGACCTGTACAAATATATTTTTTATGGTGTATAGCAAGCAAACCTAATGAGAAATGAATCAGTAAAAAAAACCAAATACAATCACTTTGCAATGAATCACACCAAAAACTTATGAACATAGTTTTAGTTTATGTAAATATCATTCTTTCTCTGAGCATTTGTGTAGAGACAGATCTAAAGATACTGAGTTCCAATCACTTAATTACCATATAAGTATAGACAGTTTGGGAGTTAAGTGCATGAGGTTGGAGAGTTCACATACAGGGGAATTATTTCAAAGTTAAATACATATCTGGGTTAAATGAGAAACAGCATTTTAACGTATTGAGTGAGAAGAAAGTGGAAATTGAGATGACAATAATAATTAATAATAATAATAATAATAATAATAATAATAATAATAATAATAGTAGTAGTCCTCTCAGTGATTTATAGAAACAACAAGTATTAGGCTATATTAACAAAAACTTCCTTGCAATAAACTGTCACAGCCAATATATTCTCTTGTGGGAAATGAAGAGTTATTTCTCTGAACATTTAAAACTAAATCAGGCAAAACTCCGTTGAAAATATGACAAGGAGCAATTATGAATCACCAGACTGATGAACTGTGTGACATAATACATCTTTTCTCCTAGTTAAGTTGTATGATTCTGTTACTTAAATTATGTTCTTCCTCATTTCAAAGCAGAAATCTTCCTTGCAATGAGTGCTTTGTTCACAATGAAGATGCCAATCATTTTTGTCTGAAACGGCAGCTTTTCTCATGAAGTCACACTTTTTGATTTATGTGTTTGGACTTCACTGCAAGTGTTTTTTATCAATCTATTCATTCTGCAAGGCTCAGCAGACAATAATTTCCAATGTTGCATCATTCATGTATTTAATAGCAGCCATTGTTAAGTATACTGACAATCATACCTGCAATGAAAGCAAAATATTAGAGGTTAGTCTGTTTAAATAAGAATTACAAAATAAATCTTTCTTTTTATTTTTCCTTTTACACAGTTTACTCAATTGTGAAACGGACATTAGCTATTTATATAATTTGATGACAATTCTAAGTCAAGCAAAACTTTCATAGCAGCAATCTGTCTTTGTTCTCACAATCTTTCAGACTCTTCTCACAGGGCAAGTGCTCCAGCCTTGGTGAACCTGGTCTCCTTCTGCTGAACTTGCTCTAGTTTTCCAATGTCTCTCCTGCAGTGGGGGCCCCAAAACTAGTTGCAATATTTCAGATGTGGTCTAATGATTAAGGAGGATAATCTCCTCCTTTGACCTGATGCTTGTGCTCCTGTTAATATAGTCCTGGATACTGTGAGCTATCTCTGCTGCTAGGCCATGCTGCTGTGTAACATCCAGCTCACTTTCCCCCAAGGTTCTCAAAAACCTTCTCCAAAGACTAGCTCCCCAGACAGTCTTTCCCCAGCTGGTATTGATGCCAGAAGTTCTTCTTGCCTAGGGACATGACTTTGCTTTTGTCCTTCTTGAATTTAATTAAGATCTGCCTCCTGTCTCTCCTGAAAGGCAGCCCTCCCCTCAAGCATATTAACTGGTCAGATTGGTGTCATCTGCAAACTTTCTGTGTCATCCCCTCCAAGTCACTGATAAAGATGCTGAACAGGACAGGTCCTAGTATGGACCTCTGCAATGCTCCTCTAGTTACTGGCCTCCAGGTACAACCCATTAACCATTATCCTCTCAGCCTAATCATCTAGTCAGATATTTACACATCTGTTTGTTTATCCATCCACACTATAACATCTTAACTTCGATACAAAAATATTGTGGGAGACTCTGTTGAAAGACTTGTTTTTCAAATTACACTTGCTCCTCTCATCCACAAGTCCAGTCATTCTGTTTTATAAGGCAATCTGGTGATTCAGACTTATCTTTGGCAAATCCATACGAATTGTTCTTAGTCATTTTCTTCTTCATGTGCCGCAAAGTGTGTTTGAAGAGGATTCACTCCAATATTTATCCAGGCAACAAAGTGCGGCTACAAAGAGTGGAGTAAGAATAAGCAGGAAAATGGAAATACCTGCTGTACAGTTCATACAGACTGAAGTTCATTTCTGGGCAGAAGATAGATTTATCTAACCTGGCTTTAGATAACTCTAAGATATCTTATACGTACATTTGATTTAGTAACCTTTATAGCCAAAGCCTAAAAAAAGAAACTCCAGATGATTATTTTCTCTGTAATGTCTTAGAATAAGATGAACTGCCCTCCAGAGGTTTCCATTACTCTCCATTTAATATAAAAGGACCTTATGTTGTCTGTGTGAGGCAGCTGGGGTGGGATTCAGTTCATAAATTGTCAAATGTAAGACTGCACCTGATTCCCTAAGAACGATCAATGAAAATTTCAGAAATCAGTATGTCTGTCCTCGTGTAGGAGTACACTGACATTTAAAATGCCCTAGGGTGTCTGAGATATTCATAACCACCTGTAATGTAGGATTTACTGGAATTTGTATTGATATCCTTCTCAGGTGGTAGTTGAAGGCCAAGATACCCCAAGGCATCTCAAATAACACCAAATAACTGTGTGTAGAAACTGAAATGAGGCACTAATCAACAGTTAAATGATACAGAGTGTCGTTATTGTAATCTAAAATGTATAATCCTGTATGCAGACACTGACATTTAAATTTTTAAAATCTGAAGCTGCATCTGACCCTTAACTTTCTCATGTCAAAGTTGAAGCAGATGTATCTCAACTACAGAATTCTTCAGGGCCATTTATATCCTGCATCAGCCTTCAGCACTTCTGACCATGACTTATCACTGAAGATAATAGCATAAAATATTCTTCCTGAGATAATGTTCTTCCCCTTACTTCTCTGTCATGCAAATAACCAAATTGGGACTTGCCTGTATCCGCTGGATGGGGAAAACCATCACTATCTGACATTCAAAAAAGGAAGGTGTCATATCTCTAATAGTACACAGACTTTATGATAGTGCATGCAATTGTACAGGCAGTTTTTGCTAAATCCTACTTTTACTTGTATTTATAAATCCACCTTGACTTCAGAGGTGAGTGCAAATGTGCAAATGTGAATGTAAATAACAGGAAGGCCCACATTTACAGTATAAACTGCAATGTTCTTTGTGAACATTTAAATTGGAAAAGTGCACTCATTCCAAATTAAAAACTTGTAAGTGTGAAGCATCATAATTTTGAAAAATAAATATTTTCTTAATCAAAATACAATAAAGAAAAGAAATGCTTTAGCAGAATATGTCTCAGTTAAAACTGAATTTTTTGTAATAATAATTTTTAACATAAATAACACTAGTGGTATTACAGACAGAGAAAAACTCTTCAGACAGGATCTGTTAAAATGTCTTTATATATGTTAAAAATATATTGCTGCTATCATAAATATATGTAAAAAAAATCATCATCATAGGCAAAAAGGGTGAAACATGAGGAAGTGAACCACTTGTCCTTAATTTTACAAAGTGATGACATATTAAGAACCCTACAGTTTTCTGAATACATGGATTCCCAAGCTACACTTATTCAATAAATAATATATTCCTGTTACTTCAAAAAAATGTTAACAAGATGCTTTGGCTTACATTTCAAATTCTGTTCTCCAGGCTTGAGGACAAATGCACAGGGTGACTTAAATCTATACATTTAAACCGTCTTCCCCACATTTCTTGTACTATCTCTTGGTAATAGTGCCACACCTCTGTAGTCCCCTAAACTGAGTTGAAGCATCACCTGTGAGAGTGCTAGCTGGCAGAGGAAGAGCCATGAAGTAGTGGAAGTAAGCAATATGGATGACTTTAGGTCTGTTCTCAAGCCCATTCCCTGACACTCCAGTTAATTAGTATAAATGTAATTTCTCAGTACTCTGAGATTCTAGTGTATCTTATCTATTAGGTGCATTGATTTGTAAAAAAGAGTCTCAGTAGAACAGAACCAAGATTAATATTTACAATTCATAGGAAATTTCTACATCTGGGAGGTTTTTTCTGATTCAGAATGAAAAGTAATTTTTGTAACATACTAAAATCCTCCACACAAAAGAAAAGCTGTCATTAATGCTGCTTTCAGAAAAACTGTAGGGGCTTTCACTACAAGAAAGTTTCTCTGGATCAAGGTTCAACATTGAAGTTTAAAGGCACACTTCAATATTAATTCCAGTCCAAGGACCATTATACATTCATACCCTGCAGAACACGGAATTTTAGGTGAATTACTAGAACTACTCCTTGAACTTTAGAGGTAATCCAAACTATTTGAAGGTGTAGATTTCACATCTTATGTCATTTAAAAAGCACTCCCTGCTAGCACATTTTTATAAATACTCAGTCAAGGATGGTGAGGTAGAGTATACTGAACCATTTCTGATACAGAAAAATTTTTATCTGTGGATGGATAGTTTGATTTTGCGGCAGAAAAGAATCTAGCTCAGCATACTTGTAGCATGTCGCATGATGAAATACCAGAGGGAAGTAATGGTTCAAGGTACAACTTGGAACACTGGCAAGTCAACTCAAAAAATAGTCACCACTTAAGCCCCACTTTTAATGCTCAAATGGTGTGTATATTTTGTAGTGGTGATTGATCACTTTCTGAACTCTCTGTGTTTATGCTGGGGTTTTTTGTTTTGTTTTGTTTTGTGTTTTTTGTTTGTTTGTTTTTGTTTTTTGTTTTTTCCTTGTTCTCAGAGTCACATACACTGCAGGAATGCTGTTCACATTGCCACTCATCAATGTCAGATTACCTCTGTAGCAGAATTATTTGGTGTTTCCTCTTAAAAGTTGCTAAGAAGGTGGAGACTAGATCATAACAGGAACTAATCTATTAGGTATTATGTATAGAACTGGTAAAGTCTCAAGCGCTCCTCCAGTTGTCTTCTTAGTTGCAGTAGCACTGATTCTCATATGTCCTCCCAGAACATGTCTCTGCATACATTTGGTGGGTAAAAACACAAATACGTTTATCTGGAAACAACCTTTTTCTTCTCTTGAGTGCATTATAAAAAAAGAATAACTTTCCATGAAACATGTTTCAGGCCCAGGAGAGATCCTGGAAGGTCCAAGTGAAGACCCAGATTTCATAGCAGTTTTCATTTGGTTACCAGAGAACTGGACAGGAATTTCAGACTTTGACAGTTGGATAGATCAGACAGTCAGCTTTCAGCTGATGCATTCAAGTGTAGACCCAAGCAACACTGCTCAAAATCTAACGAAAGAAACCAAAAAGATTTTCTTCTCTTTTTTTTTTTTTTTTTTTTTTTTTAGTTAATATTTTCATACATAATGTAAATTGTGGAATAGTTAAGAACTACTTGTAAATGCAAAATGTACTGCATAATTTAGTGAGATTAAGAAAATAATTATACAGTGCAGTCATGGCCAATATGTTCCTGAGTTATTGCTTTACTAAAGGATGTGAGCATCTTTTGTTTGCTTGTTTTTTAAAAAAATAAATAAAGCAAATATGATCTGACAACATATTCTCAGGTTTATTGTAGACAGCAGAATTAATAAATCATAGGACATTCTGAACAGAGATTTATGGATCTGTATTGCTTGGGCTATGGTGGCCTAGAAAGTGTGCTGATATGACTAATGTGGAAGGAAACTTGTTATCAGAACAGTCTCAATCTTTATGAATTTACCTCCACATCACGAAATATATCAATTTATTCTGAGTCTTACCTTGAGCAAGCCTGAGTCACTGTTCATACCTATATCAGTACAGAAGGTAGTTCTCCCTATATTCTAGATCTCTCTGAAGGAGGTAGTGAGCATGTTGGCTAAAGCCCTTACTACAAATCTTGAAGAAAATAAGGTACTGGGTGAAATACCAAATTGTTCTGAAATGACTAGTAAAAAAGCTATAGACAAATTTGCATGAGTAGATAGGAAGCTTCACAGTGGAAGAAATTCACCAGTGGAATCCCATGACAATGTCTCTGTGCATACTTGCTAAATATGGACACCTTTAGCAAAATATGTGAATTTCATTATTTAAGACCTGGGAAAGGGCCATAAATTACAAACTTCACATATTTTGGCAAACAGTAAAAAGATACTGAAGGATCTTATACTATGGAATCACCAGAAAATTAAATACAGACAAAATTTTGTGAAGATAATACCAAAGTAATTCACATTGTATAATAGAATCCTACTTTCCTAAACAGACAGTAAGGAGTTACTTTTTCAAGGTAAAAATATATTTAATGAATGTCATCTCTATGCTTAAGGTTGATACAGCATAAAAGCAAACAAAGGAAATAGGATGTTTGGAAAAGACTAGCAAACATGGTAGAATAAATATTGTCATGCTACTGTGTGAACTGTGTGTCTGTGTTGGTGTTTACTCTAGTGTATGCAGTTTGAATTTCCCATCTTGAATAGAATCCAGAAGATATGAAAAAAGTACGAAGAGTAGCAAAGATCATGACAGATTTGAAATAGTTTCTGTGAAAACAACATATAAATAAAGTAAAACTCTTAATCCTGAGCAGACACAACAAATGTGGAATCCATAAAAGCCTAAACAAAATCTTGCCATCCACATTCAGGTTAACAAAAATAGTTTATATTCTCACAGAAATACATTACCCTTTGTGCTGTAAAATAACAATATCTTCATTCCTTTCTTCTTAACTGAGCAGTACAAAAATGCCTTAATATAAATACTGTATTTCTTGATATTTGTTTGGGGTTTATTTTTGTAATAAATATATTTTGTAATAAATATGTGTAGTTACAGTAAACATTTGACGCTTTTTTGTAAAGTTTGTTTCTTAGGAAAAAATAATAATTGGCTGGTATACTGCTGCACTGATATAGTCATGTACTTATATATTACATAAAAATGATATGCATTAATCTGATACCATTTCTTTATTAAGCAGGAATGGCCCTGTCACCTTCCAAAAAGCTTTCTGCTCTTCTGAAATCACAAAGGAACAAGATTTGCTTTGTCAGTTCACTGAGTAAAGTAAGGTTTTAATAACAACTTGCTTAAAACAAGAAGCCAAAGATCTTTTAATTTTGTTTTGTATATGTTTCAAATGTCAATCTCATATGACTGTGCCCTAGGTTTTGGGTGCAGTTATTTTGTGGGGGGTTTTTTAAATAAATAGGATGCCAAACAGTTCAGATATTTACTGAATTAAAGTTTAATTCAACTTAAAGTACCACAGTTTGTAAAACTATAAAGAATTGACCTTGAGTTTCAAACTCAGTGTATAATAAACCAAGCACTAGTGTTAGGGGACTGAGGAGAGTGTGTGGGAGTGCTACCAAAATCAGATATAATAAGCTTAGTAACCAGTGGCATTAAATACCAAAGAAATCAAAAAGGAAAACATACAATCTTAGGGTAAAAGATTCAAAACATGACAGATATTTTTGTCAGCTCCTGCTTTGGAGGGCCTGTATCTCAAAGCTGTGACTCAAATCAAGAGAACCAAAAGTTCCATAAACATGTATTTCAGATGACATTTTGGATATGTATGTAACTAATCTGAAGTAAAAGAGAGATAAAGCCTTTTGTCTTGAAATATCTTCTAATCTGGTGAATTTGTGTGCACTTCTGAGCTTCCATGCTCGGGAGCAGCTGCATCTTGACATTATTGCCGCTTGAGACTTAGGAACTTAATTTGTGTGGGAAGAGGCCCAAAAGTGAAGGCTTGAAAGGGATGCGTACATTACTAAAGAAGCCAGATGCTTTATCTGGACAGCTGAAAGACTGCAACCTCAAAGTAGTTTATGATATACATTCATTCTCAAACTTATGTAAAATACATGTATTCTAAATGAAAGTGGATTTGCTGTATCATTAAATATTTTTTTTCTTCTAACTCTGCTTACTTCCTAATCTAGACTGATCTTCTGAAGATAATTTTACTGCTTATGGATTTTCTTTGCTGAAGATTTACCTTGTGTAAACACTCTGAGCTGGCTATGTGTCCGACAGTCTAGCTATGGCAAGCTCAGCTGCACAGCTAGGAAAATCAAGCAACACAAAATGACTAAACTCATTACATAGCATTTCAAAGATTTCTTCCAAACAAATTCAATCATGTTGTGCCTTACACACACTTCATTTCATATTTCGATCAGGTGAGATGCACCACTGACATAGATATTTTAGTGTGCACACAGGAGATTTATGAGAAACACACCAGAGCTGCTTTTTGACCTCACACTATGGGGAGCCTAAGTATCTCCTATTAAAATGCCCTCTGAAGTTTTTCTCACGCTGAAAACATAAAAAGAAATCTGATGTATTTTTTGCTACTGAAAGTACATTTGGAAGTTATAATGAGTCATTATCCTCCACTTGCAGAAAAGCTTGGCTTGAGTTCACAAAGCTTTTATCTTATGTGTCTTTTACACAGAGCTCATTATTCAACAAAATTTAAAAAATGTAGCACAAAATAATTTTCTTATTTGAAAAACTCCCTTCAATTGGTAAAGGGAGTAGGACTTGAATGGAAAAAACCCTCTATTTATTTTCAAGATTGATAAGAAATTTACTATTTTATCATGGACATTTTTTTTGATACTTTAAAAAGACCATTAACAAAAAAGGTAATATAAAACAGACCTCAGAAGTTATCTAAATAATAATAATAATAACATTAAAAAAAAAATCTGGTAGAATTAATTCATTTTTTACTTGTTTGACTAAGGCAAAATATGTGGAAGCTGATTTTATGGAGAGAACCATTATAAAATGTTCAGCTAATTTATGATATGTCTGTATCTCTGTGTTCTTGCTATAATTATTTTTGACAACTTAATATCTTTTTCAGTTCCTTTTGAAAGTACGGTCTTAAACAGCTCACTGAGGAGCTCTATTAGACCATGCTATCACAAGAAATATTACTGTAATAATTTGTTACACACTGAAATGCAAACCAAGAAATTATTATAGCTTGCAGTTTTCTGGATGTTTATATTAAATAAAACCAAGAGTAACAGCATTATTCTTTGATTACTTGGTTATTTAAAAGCATACCTGCATGTTGTCTTGTAATTTAATATGGTTTCTGTTTCTAAGCTCTGTTTTGGGGATTTAACTAATATTTTATCAAAGCTACAAGAAATCATACTGTGAGATGATTAATTCAACTTAACCTACATAATCCTTTAATTTACACCATCCAAGTTCTATCTATCTCTTTTGTGGTTTGTTTTTTGTTTGTTTGGTTTGTTGTTTGGTTTGTTTGTTTTTTTTTTTTTTCCTTTCACTTTCTAGATATTCAAGATTATTGATGTGTGGAAGTAAAATTGGCTATGCTGACATAGTGCAAAAAGGCTTATCTTTTCTCAAGCAATAGTACAAATTGTTCAAGTAGTTACTAGATAAAAAGAGCTAGTAATATCACCTAGCATTCACATATTTCTAAGAAACCCAAGAAAAGGTTCTGAAATCAATTGAACTGTTTAACTGTAACAATTAATGTACTGCTTTAGCAGTCTTTACAATGAATCTTTTCTCCATACAACTTCAAGTTCTGTATCTGTACAGAAAAAGCTGTATCTAAAGTCATCATTCACTAACAGCTGCCATTCCATAGCACTTTGAATAATTACTAAAAAAATGCATGAACCTTTCTCAGGTATAGTAGAACAGTTCAGAAGACAGTCCATGTCTTCGTGCCTAAAGGCGTGGTAGATAAATCCCTGGACCTCCAGCCACAGAATTTTTGTGCCTGAATTTATCAGCTAAGGTCCATCTGGACTGGCCCCATTTAGCTACAAAGAATTTTCCCACAGACTTTGTGTACCCTAAGCAACAATCATTATTTCTTTAGTAATTTTTCAGTTAAGAGTACCTAAAAAATATTAGGATTATATCACAACCCACTAGGATAATATTCTCATTCCAGAAAAGCACATTAAATGGCCTGAAGCGGCATTTGAGAGCGTGTAGTGTTTTGTAAGGGTACATGATTTGCTAATCTGTAAAGGAAATAACCTGGTGCTAATGTATCCATATTGTTTACATGGCCTGTAGAGAGAACTTTCCTGAGAACTGCAGTTGTGTTGTGTCTTAAAGGTAGTGTGTTGCTTCAGTCCAAAGGATAGCCTTGGAGTAAATAAACATACACTGCAGCTGATCAGGAGATACAGATGGGCCCAAGAGCAGACTGTAGATTCATGTTATTTGATGGTATAGACACACCCAGAATATATCAAATTTCTTTTATGAAATATCCAAGTACTAAGAAATATAGAAATGTTACTTTAAACACTATGGAAAAAAATATATAATTTCAGTTAAATTTAAAAGACTATTATTTTTACTAGGTTATATTTTTCTGTACTTTTCCAATCTTTAGGTTTCAGCATACAGAAGGATGTTTTCAAAGTATCCTGAGACTAATTGGTAGGTTTCATAATTTACTTCTGAAAATATTTAACTTCTGAGATTAATAGTCAGAATTACAGAAAACAAAATTGCTATTCATCAATGTGTTAAGAAAACTCAGCAAAAACCCCTCTCATATTATGAAATTACATTTTGGTTTTTTAAAGTTATGTATAATTTAACAATCTTTTAAATTGCAAGCCTAGACATTATTTAGGGGTTTAATTATGTCATGATTTCTTCTGACAATACTATATTAAAATTTTAAATAACCATTGGGTTTTTTCCCTTCTGTTTCATTAAATAAACAGCCATAATGAATTTCAACAAGATTCATCATTACCACCTTCATCTAGCACAGTCAAATTATTATTCAACACAGCAGGAGGTGTCGAGCAGGAAAACTTCTAAGTGTTCCCCCTAAAAAGATGACAGACATTCAGCATGCCTTGCAGTCACTTAATCAGTTACAATGCTAGCAAACATTACCAAATTTATTTTGAAAATAGAGGAATAGGTACCTCAGACAGACATGGCAGAAAGCATAGTGTTTGAACACAGTCTTATTTTTTCTCCCTCTGAAAAAACATATCTCAAACTAATAAATATGAAAATTATAATATATTTTTTTTTAAATTTTAGATCAGCCTGCCTATTATAGATAGCACCTACAGAAGTAGCACAGCAAGTACCGAATGCAGCCCTCAGAATGATTGGAAGGTATACATCAATATTTGCTTATCTAGTTCCTTTGTGTACATTTTTTGACATGGCAAGAACTCCAGATAAGGACTGTGAGTTATCATATGAAAGTATTTGGTCGTAGCAGTAAATCTATACCAACTATATTGAAAGGGAAGTGTCAAATACATTACTAACTTGATTCATTCAATCTTTCCAGTGCAATTCTGAGACCTTTCTGGGTTTTCATGTTATATGGTTAGTCTAGAGCTTCAAGCATGTATTTACATGCAATATGTCAAATGTGTTTGTTGGTTTGTTTTGGGTTTTGTTTTTGTTTTTTGGGTTTTTTTTTTTCCTAAGCACCATAATGAAATGCATATTATGAAATTACATGCAGCGATGGAATTAAAAAAAGGAACTGAAACTTAAAGTGCTCTGGTGCTCTCAACCATGCTGTTTGACACCTGCAGCTCCTTGGGATTCTCAGATCAGCAGGGAGCCTCTCAGAGATGTAAGGAACTTCTTCAGTGCTTCTCATTTTGGCATGATGAAAGAGCCAGGTCAAACAGATATTGCCTCTATTATCTGATAGATGTGGCAGAAGTAGAGCTTAGTTAAAGCTTGGTGACAGAAAATTTTCTCTGTCTCCCCAAGCCAGGGTAAGTACCACTGAAGGGCTGATAATTTATCCCCTTCAAAGACTGTAATCTCTGTCTTCACTACCTTTATGTTTAAAAAGTGGCAATCTATAAATCTCTAAGGGAAATCTTCCTTAAATCAAATTATTGATATAATCTCAAAAAAAAAAAGTGGATATTGATAACTATCCTTATGCAATATTAACTATAGATGCTTCTGTACTCATAAATGAAGGGAAACACGGGGGCACATCCTCCTCTCAAGGTGCAGCAGAGCAGAATGGTTTCCAGACACACTCACAGGTTTAATCTCTAAAGTCAGACAATCAAATTACAGGGCATTCAGTCCAGAATCCTCACAGCCCTCATGGCACTCCTGGGACCCTTAAGCATAACCTTTCCAGTTAAAAAGGTCTGAAGTAAAGGCATTTCCTCCCTCCCTACCTGCCTTGCTATTTTCTTTCCTTTCTGTCTGTTCATCTACTTTTCCATCCATCCATCCATCCATCCATCCATCCATCCATCCATCCATCCATCCATCCATCCATCCATCCATCCATCCATCTTTCCTTTCATCTTTCTTGTTTTTTGCATTTGTTTTTCTTTCCATCTTATTTTCTATCTGTCTGTCCTTATCTGCCTGACTGTCTGTGTCCCTTTCTTTCCTTCTTCCTTTTCTTCTGTCTTCTGCTCTTCCTTCCCTTCTTTCTGCACATCGCTATTGCCTGTGAGGTAAAGCATGTGTTTAATGCCCTGGGGCAGTTCCTTAAAGTAAATTTGTTTATTTTCTTAATGACTCTTCTTAATGTATTTCTAGGAAGTTATGGGTAATACTGTACAGGGGAAAGAGTTTATATCAGGTTGAACTTTGTTTTACTGATTTTAGAGAATATTTTTTGGTGTGAAGCGTCCTTAAAATCATCTTCTTGGTATTTGTTTTGTCTGGGATTATTTAGTTCACTACAAAAGAGACACCAGAAGCAAACTAACATGGATGCAGTATGGATGCTGAGTTGACATTGACCTCAAAGACAATTGCAATCTTACAATCACTTAGTTGTGAATATTTGTCTAAAGTCATTCTACCCTAGTTCCTTGTTAGCAGAATATGATGTTATCAGCTGGGGCACACTATTACTCTGCAGATGTAGTTTTGCTTTACACAGAACCTGGAACATGGGAAAAGAGGAATGGATAATGAAGATGTGGAGTCTGGACACTACCAGGGAGTCACTAAACTTAATCCCAGATGCTAGGAAGCCCTATTTTTCTTTGCTTTTTTGTACTTCAAGTTGAGCTTAATGCACAAAACATATTTACAAAAAACAACATAGAATGTATTTCTTCCTTCATACCAATATAGTCTTTTTTACTGAAACATCAAGCTGCTGTCTGAGGTAAGTATTTGAGATTTCAGCAGAAGAAAGGGTAAACATCTTTCTAGTATTTCTGGTTAAGCTACACAGCTTTCTGTATTATTTGATTGGTCTTTTAACATTTCTCTCAGGTAAAGAAGGGCTCAAGCAGCTCAGCAAGGAAGATAGCATAATGTATTAATCCTGGATCATTAAAACTTTGAAAACAGTGTATTTTTTTTTACCCACTCTTGGGCAGGGATTAGAAACTGCATTATCAGTTCTGCAGATGCAAAGAACTGAAGCTACTATCATATTCATACCTTGAACCTTCCTATCCCTAAGGATACCTTCTTCACGGAAACTATTGATTTCAACCATTTGATGTACAGTCACTCAGAAAGTATTCTAGTTTTCTATTTGCCTGCATGACTTTTATGGAAGGAACCATTGATTTTTGGTTTTTATTTTTGTAATAGTTTTTTAAAATAATTCTTTAGAAACTTACTTTTCTTCCTCTCCACTATTAGTAGAAATAAGAAAAGTGAAGAATATAGAAAGGAACTATTTTGTCATTAAATCTATGATGCTTTTGGGACTGTTACACACCACAGCTCTAGTTCTCTGAAAAATTGAGCCTATTTTGTGTGGAAAATGTTCACTATAAAGGAAATTAAAGTTAATAATTTACAAGTATCCTTTTTTATGTTTTTATTATTTAAATTTCATGACATTCATGTTTTTTAAAAACTACTTACCTTTGTATAGCTAAGGCATGCTCACTAAAGATTTCGACAAGTGAAGTTTTACATCAAGATGCTTGTTTGTAAGTTTATATTCAATTTTAAGTCAGGAAGATCTCAACTTTTTTTTTTTTTTACTTTTTTTTTTTTCTTTACTTATTAAAATATCTATTTAGAACCAGTGACAACACATTTATTGTATTGGCTTTGATCTCTCTTCCTATCAATTAGCGTCACCATCTTCTGAAGAAAGCTCATGTGTAATGCTATTTTGTTTCCCAATATCCATATGAAATTTATGCAATGATTTATTACTTACTTTCTTAGAGACACATGGATGTATGGAGAATTTCCTCTGTATTAATTATTTCTGTTTATATCTTCAGGCATGATATTGTTGCAATATTTTTAGTTACATGTGAAGAAGGATGAAGAGTCAACTGTTTCATATTTCAAATTCAAACTCCAAAGACTAAGTAGACAGATCAAGCTTCTATTACACTTATCTCAAAGAGTTCTTAAAAATAAAAAAAAAACCTGAGGCTTTTTATTTATATATATACATATTTAGAATACTAATTGTTATTTGTATATTATACATTTATAATGTCTACTCTAAAATCCTATATTAAACTTGAAAAGGAGTGAAAGTGTCACCATGAAGTCGTTGGGGTTTTTTTTAGTAGAATGCAATTTTATTCAGAATATTTAGATTAATTATTGTGTTGCAGCAGATTACTGAAATTTATATTACAAGGTACTAGCTTTTTTTTTTAATATATCATTATACTCTAGCACAGATAGTTCACATAAAGATGTAATGAACATTTTTATTCTTAGCTGGAGTTGAATTCCTGACTCTGTTAATGGCAGGAGATTTTTGACCTGATTTACAGAGACATAATAGTTTTATTTGGGGATTCAGTCAATTGGTTTTTTACCTATCGGCTATGAATATGATCTGAAAAATTCTGTTGGAGAGATGTTTATATTTCAGATCATTTTCAAGTTTGTTTACAGAAACTGGGAAATGTTGGTACCTTCTATTCATTTCACATTTTCAACTTTAACTGCAAACACTGCACTTCCCTTGTACCTCGGAATTTTTTCATAGTTATCTGACAGTTGTAATTGATAATAGAAATACAGAAAAAAATAGAAAATTAATGAAAGTTCCTGTAAAAATAGGATGAAGTACAGTATGGCTAATTTAAATAAAGACCATTTAGTCTGTCAAGAATATGCTTAACTTGCTTATATAGTCAAAGGAAAGAGGTAGATGTCGTTGATAGTATTTAATGGAAGAACTTGTCTTCTTGTTAACTTTATTTTCATTTTTATTACAGGTTTTCGAGACAGTTATGGTCAAGAAAGATGGATTTTTAGAACAGAAATTGATTTAATTGAACTACAAACTTTTAACTACATGGGCCACTGGATGTGCCAGTTCAAATATTTGTGAGATGTCATAGTGGAAACAGTATAGTAAAGTGCAAGTTTTCTCCAGGGAGAAACAACTAGGTTGGCATGGGCATAAAATATTTTATTTTTATTTAAATTTTTGTACTCATAATTCATCAAAGTTAAAATAACATATTTTTTCGTTTTGTTTTTTTTTAATGAGATTCTACATAGATTTGAATCTACTGAAGATACGTTTGCATTTTTGACACTCACTACTTTTCAAAGTCTTCAAAGAAGGGTAATAATATCCTACAAAGGTATGGGTGAAAGAAGTGACTGAATTTATTTTATAAAAACATGAGCTGTGGTAAATCACCTGGAAAAGATAGGCCCCCTGCACATTTTATGAAAGAAGGCTAAAGCTATTTACAGAAAGATAATCAAAAACTCTTCAGTGAAATAAGCATTACAGAGAATTCTTCAAACCATGAAGGCAGCAGTAATTTAACACACTTTGGAATATAAAGAGCTTACCAATGAAACTATTGTCTATCTAAAGTTATTTTAAGCTGCAGCCTCTACGTACTATAATGTTCTTAAAGATCTGGAGTCATAACACATTTGGAGTTATTGGGAAAACACATATAGAAACATATGCAGAAATAGCTACACTTACCAAAGAAGCTAACAAATCAGAAAACCATGACAGTGAAAAATGAAAGATAAATCAAGTCAAAACTATGCTCCTCTTTGCTTTTGTGCTTCAAAAGGGCATGACTGCAGCTTCTGTCAGGTACCTTTTTAAATGTGTTGGTTCTGTGAGAGATCATTGATCTCTCTCTTAACTAATGAGAAATGTTGAGGTCATTTGGGCCTAAATTTTACTGAACTGCAGAATGACTTTCTTTTCATAGTATATGTTGAATATCCATAAAAATCAACAGGTTGTTATGTGATAAAGAGCAATTTACCTGACGGTCTAAGTTAGATTTAAGACCTGTATACCACTCACCCCTCAGAGAGATAGATGAACAGATAGATTAAAAAGCAAGCCATCTTACTTGCAATGAACTTCTCATAAAACACAGAGTTCCATCATGAATTTTAGGATATGGTCATCCAAAGTACTCTGTGGTCAGGGAATAATCACACAAAATGCTTAAATATTTGCTTAACTTTCAGTTTGACAATATTTACTGTTGAGTGGAAAAAGAAGGAGACCTTTAAAATGATGAAAGGGCCATAGTACAACAAACCTAATGATTGAGTTTTCACAATATTTATTTTCTCCTACAAATTAAATAATATTTAATTATGAAAATTGTATCGACACTTTAATATGAGAAATTTATGTCACTTTGTTTTAATTTCTACTAGAAAACTCCACTAATGTTTTTGCAATTAAAGAGGAAGAGGCATGTCTCACAACAGTTCAACAATTTTTACATCATTGAACATTATCTAAAAAAAGAAAGAAATAGATAAAAAGGAGAGATGTCTTTTTCTCACTTTGTCCCTTACAGTTTTATTTGAACGTAGCTTATATCACCTATCTGATTCTTCCTGGCTTCTTGTATATGCCTTGTGGGCTTAAACCTAGTTTTCTTCACACTATACTCTGTATACTTATTATTTTCTCCATATTTTGCAGACATTCTACACTTTGTATAATTTCATTTTCTGACTAGTTTTCTGACTGCAAAAGGTGTGTGCACATGGAAGAGTTCTTCCCAGCAGACTCTGTGAAGGTGGATCTGTGGCACACTGTGGAAATGCAAAGGGAATTTTTCTAGTAATACTATATGTCTTTACCAGGGAGAAAAAAATGAAAGTATGCTCTTATCTTAATGTGATCTTTTCCTTACTTTGCTTTCTTCAAGTCCAATATATTAGGGTCTTCAGGGTGGACATGGCAAGGAGTTTGATTGCCTTGTAAGATCTTGTAGATTTAGCATTATACTCCTTTTTCCCCATTCACTGCTTTTTCTAGTTTTTCCATGACTGGGAAGTCTCTGATGCTTCTCCATGACATGGATGATAAGTATTGTGTTCAAGGTCTTAGTGTACCCAGTGCATTCTGTTATTAAAACTCAGAAAAATTCTCATTTGAGGCAGTTTAAGGAGGCAGAAAACCAGATCCTCTTCACAGTTTTTGCATCAAGAGATTGTGCAATAACCTCAGCTCAAACTACTTAAGCCATGGGTCTCTTCAGTATCTTAATTTCTTGTTATTTGTTTCTACATAAAAATTGGAATTTTCTGTTTTCCACTCCTTTTCTATTCCCTCTGTAATGACAGGGTATAAAAGGTCTTTTCTCCTAAAAGTAGAGAAATGGTAACTCTAATAGATTCACAGAACAGGAACATAACGTGTAACATGCAAACATTAAATTAATGCCCAGATCTCTAGCTCAGATTTAGGTATAGGTAAGATGATCTTGCTCTAAACTGCTCATAGACCAGAATTCTGTCCTTTTTTATGGACATACAGATGAAGATACAGAAAGTGATGTTTTTAAATCCTTCAGTTATATAGAAAACAATTTGCACTGGATCATTCCAAGTACTTTTTCATATTGACTATATCCCTAGTGGTCTCAGCACTGGAGTTTGTACAAGAGGCCTGAAGGGTCCTTGGAAGGTCACCTCGACCACCACTTGCTCTCTTTCCAAGTAAAATTGCCATATCGTGTCACGGTGACAAATTTTGTGTTCAGTCTTGCAGTTCGTTACACTGTTTGTCTTTAAAGTCCTGGCATTACCAAGGCTTTGTAAGCTTCTTGCAAATTGTCCTGGTTTTGACCAGGACGGAGTTAATTTTCATTGGAGTATTTCATACCATGTGATGTCATGCCCGGGTGGGACTGTGCCTCTCTGCACACTCCTTGGTTGGTGTTGTTGCTGGGGTGGGCGGTCGCTGCGTTCAGTAAGCCACTGCTGCATTTTACCCCTTTTCTTTTTGAACTCACTATTGTTACTTTTGTTCTCTTGTTATATTTAGTAAATTTTCTTTTTACTCAACTCATTAATTCTCTTCTTTTGTCCCTCCCCTATCTTACCAGAGGGGGGAGGGGGAGGTGAATGGCCGGCATGTGGTGGCTGAGTTCAAACCTTCACACATATCCTTAAAAAGGATTAATTTAGGCACTGTTTAAAGGTTAAGTATCTGCTTCAAACCTGAAAATGCAAGGTCTGTTTAAGCAAGGACAGGAACCTTTAGTAGTTCTTTTTTTTCCCATTCTGAGAAATAATTTTTTAATTAAATACATTTAGATGAGTGAAATCCCATCTTTATCTAAGTAATTTTTCCTCTTAAATGTTGAAAAAATTCAAAGTTAATACACCCTGAGTGCTCTCCTGGTATATTTGAAATTTCTATTATCCTCTAAAGGTGAAGAATCAAGTGTCCATGAAACATAATACATTTCATATAACATTATTTCTATTTGAACTGATACTTAACATTACGAAGACCTTTCCCTTGTGTGGTTGAAACCTTAGTTTGATTATAATTGCCATCTTATTATGAATAATCATTTCATCCACTCAAAAATTCAATTAGAATATTCCTATTTGATTACATTTTTGATAAGTAACACTGGTCTAATTTCATTTTCTTCAGGACAAGATCTTATAAATCAGAAAAAGAGAGTAAGTTGTATGCAAAATAGCTTAAGTTTGAACAAATGTCAAAGTTCAAATATTAGATAGCATAGCCATAACCTACGATCTTGATATTATTTTTCATCAATTTTTACAATATCAGTATCAAAAAATTACCCAAAGGAACATTTTTCCCCGAGGATAGGAATAAATATAAATAGATGAGGACACTAAATATTTACTAACTTTTTGTTATGTGTAATGTGTTATTTAAGAACAAAAGCAAAATATGGAGGCTATATATATATACACAACCAATCACTAGAACATATGGTCATATATTAAGTTTATGATTATCTTTCAGTAGTAGTTTATAACATATGCTTTACCTTTGTGTTGCGGTTCAGATCAGAACAAACTAAACACACATTAACTGCTATGCAATAATCGGATCTGTGTGAAGGAGTTTGGGTATTTATTGCCACTGTGATAGAGTGGTTAATAATGAAAACAACACTGCAAAGTTACAGAAAAATGTCTGTCTCTACTTCCCCTTTCCTTGCTGACAGAAGCAGCAGATGACAGAGGCCAAGAGAAGCAGGAAGCTCCAGCCATGAGAACTTGGTCCTGGGAACTCTTGGAAACTGTCAACAGTCAAGTGTCCCTGAAGGTGGAGTGTTGATATTCCCCTTTGGGTGGGGACTGATGACTTTTATAAGGTGGAGAGCATCTTCCAGATATGTTGATCTTTGATAGTTGGTGGACCACTCTGAGTTGTTGCTCACTGATTGGTTGCTCCAAGTGGCTAGGCAAATATTCTTATATAACTTTAATTCTTCAATATCTATCTATTTTTTTTTTTAACATATTTTTCTCCCATAACACCTGACTAGTTGTGCTTTATCTAACAGAAGTTCTATCTCTAAGTACTACACAGCAACATATTGAAGGCCACACTGTGGTCCTCTTATGTCAGCCTTGTTACTCAAGTGGTGTCAACTCAGTAAACTAAAATGACTCATTCTTGTGACTTCAGCACTAATACACACTCACACATGTTCAACTACCTGAACAAATATTGCCATACTTGCCTGTAGGGCTGCCTCACAACAAAATAATATTAATCCATCTATAGTTGGCATTCAGGTGCCACCTCTTTCTGTCTCTGGAACTACTTTATCTCTGTATTATATCCTTCCTTCTCAGTATACAATTCTATTTGTTTCAAATACTTTCCCCTTTCAGATGATTACATCTCTTAGGTTTTCTGGCGCTCATATAACACATTTTTGATCATGCTTAGAACAAATCACCTTAATTAGCCTTAAGCTTCCTTATGTAGTTTGGTCAGGCAGAGGAAGTGCTAGAAAAACCATGATTTTTCACATATTATAAATTAGCAGCTGCGAACAGAAAGTATTGTTTAAATTGTCTATCAGCAGCAGACAACTATTTGAGTATCCTTTTTTTCGAACAAAGTTAGTTTAAATTGACTTCAGTACTGATATGAACTTTTTTTGACTTTGCATTTGAAAGGATCATGTACATAGTCAGTAAACATATGTAAGATGTAGCTCTTAAACCATAGTTATGATTTAGTCTTTAATGAAAACAAAGTTCATTTATACTTTGAATGAGATGAGGCCGCACTGACCAAGACCAGTTCAATAATGACTATTCAGTAGATTTTCTCCACAATATGGTTAATTTGTGTCAAGTTTAACACTTATTACTAGAGCAAAGTACTTTTTTGAAAAGATGTTTTGCGGGGAGGAAAAGGTGCTAAGGTGGGGGTTTTTTGTTCGATTTGATTTTTAATTTCTGGTTAAATCAGTCATGCTTTTCATAAACATATCCTCTGCAGCTAAGCTTTGTCAGGAAATGTATTGCTAAATCTATGGTAATGTTTCTGTTTAAAACTAATTGTAGAGAGAAAGTGGAATAACCAATAACATACAGCTATGCTACCTATGGTATGGAACCCCACATTTAGAGCCATAGTTTGCCTCACTCAGGGTCATGACTTGAACATGGGTCTAAATATGGAGGTTATTCCTGCTACATGAAAACATGTTAATGTTTTCACTTTTTTTTTTTTTTTTCCAAATTACAAAAAATTATCTCAGCATGGAAAACCATTTTCCATTCAGGTCTACTTATAATTGTTTGATGTAAAGGCTATCACACTTCTGAGCTACCAAATATCCAATCTGCAAAACAGCTGGTATCCACCTCTTCTGGCAGTGTTATTTACTTAAGAGCTCTTCAAATAAGTTTCACTGCTGTCCTAGGCAGATTGTCTTTTTTTTTTTTTTTTTTTTTATTTTTTCTGTTTAAGAATGCCAACTGAGATTACACTTCACATTATATTTCACATGCACAGCAGTTCTCATAAGAATGTTATTCCACTAAGAAGAAAGCAATCTCTGAACTTGTTCCTGCAAAATTGCTATTGTCTGGGGAAAGATGTGTTAGATGGAATTTCATAAGAGCTAAAATTAAACTTCAGAAGTTTTATATCCTTCTTTACTCCCCTTCTCAGTCATAACAGTTCCAGTCCAGAACAGTTGATAACATTTTGTCTTCATCTTTTTCTTTAGTGAAGGAAAAAGAAATAATTAACCAAAGGATTACAAGAATGTATGCTCTAAGTGCTTTTCCATCTTGTCGCTTCTGATTGCAGAGAAAGTTTAAATCTCTTGAGATCATAGCCAATTTTCATTTTAATAATCATTCTGTAAAAAAAATAAATAAATATTATTTTGTGTAGTTGATTCTTTGATAAATTTACACATGTAAAATAGCACCAGAGAAACACAATTGCTGATGGTATTTATTACTAAAAGAGGGATCAATTCAAACTCATATTGATAATTCCAGTTGCCTAAAACTATGAAGTAGTGTCTGTAGTCAATAGTGATCCGAGCCGCATTTCAACTGCATTAAAATGGATATTTAGTGCTATCTAAAATGTAGGAGATTTTCACATAGGACTAGTGATATGACACCTTCTAGAGAAGTTGTGTGCTCTGTGGAGTGGTAGTTACTCTAATAAGACATATGAAATGGCACTGCATGCCTCTCAGATGACCAAATATACATGACTACTGCAAATTGAAGAACATTCCAGATTCCTCTTACTGTATCAAATAGTTCTCTGTCATTTATAATGGAGCCCTGCTCATTTGAGACTTCATGGACAAATATGTCTTCATGTCTGAGTTTGGAGCTAATTCCTAGTCTTAACCAGAAGGTCAGCTGAATTGCATAATTAATTTCAAATATGGATATTATATTGATACAAAATATTTCATACAAAAATTCTTTAAAGAAAATTCTATGTTTAAATACTAGAGTGTCATCTGAGCTGCCTGAAGGCTCATAAAACCCACTGGCTCATTAAAGAAATAAATAAATATGAGGAAGATAGATAATGAAAAAGAAAAGCAATCAGGATTCTGTGTACATAGTACCAAGTAGGAGTTATGATACTGATATGAAAAATATCAATGTCCCATAAAAATTACACTGACTCTGGTATCTATAAAAATGGGATCATATTACCTGCTTTGGTTTAGACTGGAAAGTAAAAGTAATAAATAATTTATGGATAAATGAGAAAGACAAAATATATTTAAATTTTAAAAATACAGGGTATTATAATTTGAAAAAAATAAAAAATATTATCATGAAAACCAAATTACTTTGAAAAAGTATTTTTTGTTAAATACCTAGCAGCAGGAATTTACAAATATTCTTTCAGAGAATCTTGATTTTTTTTTTTCATTATATTTGTGCTTTAAAATAATAAATGTTCAAAAATGCAGTTTATGGATTTTTACTAAACAGATTTTTTAAAAAATTTATTGGTTTAGAGATCTTAGTAAATTCTGCATACCATTTTTTTTTTAATTATTGTTCTTGTGAAATGGTATATTAATGTATTTAAATAATGTCTACCCCCGTCATAATCATACAAACTCTTTTCTTTAAGCTGATCTCTCTTTAGCAGGAACTTCATCTAAATTTTGGTGTAATCAATGAACAAAGGTCCAGGAATTTCAACATGGCTTAAAACGGAGCATTAGAAAATAAAAATCCCACAGTTTTAGCAATAACATTGCAGATATTAGTAAGAAATGGCAAAGTTTCTTTTCTGAAAGAGTATTTTTCTTCAAAGAAAATTATTATTTTCTGCATGGGATTTTTAAAAGCGGAATCTGTCACTAATTTCTGTTAGTTATCTGATTACATTGTCTTCTCCACTGTAGCAGTGTTATATTATGCAGTATTATCCCAGAGGATCCCAGAATTAGAGAAGTCTTTTCTGAAAAGACTATCTCATAGAAAAGGTTAATAATTCCTCCTCATCTCTGAGCATCAGTGTTGTTATTAATGTGCAGAGGAAAGAGCAAATGTCAACCTATGATAGCTCATATCTTGAGTGGCGTCAGAAACAGATGACTGAAGGGGTTATTCACAATATCTGCTGTGGGCTACTTTAAACATGTAACTGAGATGTGATTGAGATTTAGAAATTCGTTCTTAACTCCCTATGTAGCTAATAGAGTGAAGGAGAATTACCAGCAGCGGTGTCAGAATACTACAACTGGATGATTAAAATTAGATAGTATGAACCTCATAATCTCTAATACAAGTCAGTAAAAGTCATTAACTTCTAAACTCAGAGGGAAAAGGAAAAGATTTTCTACCAACTTCTAAACACATCAGTCATGTTATATTAAATCATCCTAATCACTAAATATATGCTTTCACTTGCAAAATGGATTTGATACTGACCACTTGTGCAAAAGGAGTAAGAGAGATGTATAGAGGTATTTCAGATTGAAAGTACTGATGTCTGTTGCATAATATATTCAAGGGAGAGCCAGAAAACAAATTATGGGGCTTTTCTCCCAACAACTGAAGGAAAAATTTCCCTTAAAATTTTTATTTTAGAGTCCATAACTATTATTATTTTACCATAGAATCATAGCATGGTTTGGGTTAGAAGGGACCCTTAAAAATAATCTAGTTCCAACCCCCTGCCATGGGCAGAGATATTTTCCAATAGATCAGGTTGCTCAAAGCCTCATCCAACTGACCTTGAACACTTCCAATGACAGGTCATCCACACCTTGTCTGGGCAACCTGTTGCAATGTCTCACCACCCTTGTCATATAAAATTTCTTCCTTATGTCCAACATAAACTTACTTTCTTTCAGTTTAAAACCATTGCCCCTTGACCTGTCATTACAGGCCTTGGCAAAAAGCCTCTCTCCATCTTTCTTATAAGCCCCTTTTATATACTGAAAGGCTACAATCAGGACTCCTTGGAGTCTTTTCCAGGCTGAACAACCCCAGCTGTCTCAGCCTGTCTTCATATGAGAGGTGTTCCAGCACTTTGATCATTTTTGTGGCCACCCTCTGAACACACTCTAACAGTCCAATGTCTTTCTTATTCTGGGTACCCCAAAACAGGATGCAGTACTTCAGATGGGGTCTTACAAGAGTAGAGTAGAGGGGGGAAATTCACCTCCCCTGACCAGCTGGCCACACTTATTTTTATGCAGCACAGGATATAACTGGTTTGGGGGCTGCAAGTGTGCATTGCTGGCTAACATCCAACTTTTCATCCACCAGTATCCCCAAGTCCTTCTCCTCAGGGCTACCTTCAATGAATTCATCCTCCATTCTGTACTGATACTGGGGATTGTCCTGACTAAGGTGTAGGGTCTTAAACTTGGCCTTCTTGAATTTCATGAGGTTCACATGGGCCCACTCCTCAAGTCTGTCAGGGTCCTTCCTGATAGTGGCAGGTGCACCTGCCCAATGATAATAGGGCTTCTTGGCTGCTGAAGTATAACAGCCATTGATTGCCTTTGCTCTCAGGGCTTCATAGTAGTTGGGGCCTTCGGCCAATAGGAACTGCTATTGACCACGGGTCAGATTGAGCCTGGGTATAAATGGAGTCCCCTGGGGGAGACATTTTGAGCTTGTCCCCTGGACAGCAGCTGCAGTTGAGGACTCTCTGCTTGGGTCAAAATGCCACCCAAGGAAACTCTTTGAGGTGACTTGAGTTGGAATGCTGCCCTAAGAAGGCCCTCCTTATCTGTTAGGGGAATGATAGAGCATTTTGGGTTGTCATTAAATCCTAAGGAGTTGTTGTTTTGGGGCCACACCTGTTGAACATCTTTATTGATGATCTAGACGAGGGGATAGAGTGCACCCTCAGTCAGTTTGCAGATGACCCCAAGTTGGGTGGGAGTGTTGATGTGCTCGAGGGTAGGGAGGCTCTGCAGAGAGACCTGGACAGGCTGGAGCCATGGGCTGAGGCCAACTGGGGGAGTTTCCATAAGGCCAAATGCTGGGGGCTGCCCTTGGGCCACAACAACCCCCAGCAGCGCTACAGGCTTGGGGAGGAGTGGCTGGAGAGCTGCCAGTCAGAGAGGGATCTGGAGGTGCTGATTGACAGCCGGCTGAACAGGAGCCAGCAGTGTGCCCAGGGGGCCAAGAAGGCCAATGGCATCCTGGCTTGTGTCAGCAATAGCGTGGCCAGCAGGGACAGGGAAGGGATCTGACCCCTGTCCTCGGCACTGGTGAGGCCGCCCCTCGATTCCTGTGTTCAGTTTTGGGCCCCTCACTACAAAAAGGACATTGAATGACTCGAGCGTGTCCAGAGAAGGGCAACGGAGCTGGTGCAGGTTCTGGAGCACAGGTCGTACGGGGAGCAGTTGAGGGAACTGGGGGTGTTTAGTCTGGAGAAGAGGAGGCTGAGGGGAGACCTCATCGCCTGAAAGGAGGTTGCAGAGAGCTGGGGATGAGCCTCTTTAACCAAGTAATGAGTGATAGGACAAGAGGGAATGGCCTCAAGTTGCACCAGGGAAAGTTCAGACTAGATATTAGGAAGCATTTCTTTACAAAATGGGTTGTTAGGTGTTGGAATGGACTGCCCAGGGAGGTGGTAGAGTCCCCATCCCTGGAGGTGTTCAAGAATCGGGTCGATTTAGAGCTTAAGGATATGCTGTAGGTGGGAACTGTGCTAGGTGAACGGTTGGATTAGATGATCTCCAGGGTCCTTTCCAACCTAGATGATTCTGTGATTGTTTGTTATGTGATTTGGGTTGTCATTAAGCCTTAGGAAGTAGTTCTGTTCTCCATTCACAGATATTCAAACCTATAATTTGTGGAGGGCTCATTAATTTTGTTGACAATAAATTTAAATTATTTTGGTGCTTTATTGTTTATTTGAGACCCTCCGTAACATAAATAGCATCCCTTCCTTCTAGTGAATCAACTGCATCACTCAGCTTGGTGTCATCTGCAAACTTGTTGATGGTGCACTCAATCCAACTATGTCGTTTATGAAGATATTAAACAGCATTGGTCCCAGTATGGACCCTTGAGGAAAACTATTCATTATTGGATTCCACTTGGACATTGAGCCATTGACTATAACACTTTGGACATGACCACTATTCAGTTTCTTATCCATCTAACAGTCCATCCATCAAAAACATATTCCTCCAAGTTAGTGACAAGAATGTTTTGGGAGACCATATCACAGACCTTACAGAGGTCCAGTTAAATGACACTTGTAGTTCTTCCCTTGCCCACTGATGCAGTTAATCCATCACAGAAGGCCGTTAGATTAGTCAAGCATATTTTGCTCTTTGTGAAGCCATGCTGGCTGTCTCTAATCACTTCCTTATTTTCTATATGTTTTGACATATCTTCCAGAAGGATCTGTTTCATGGTCTTACCAGTCACAGAGATGAGGTTAACTGCTTGGTAGTTCACAGGGTCCCCCCTTTTACCTTTTATAAAAATGGGCATGCTCTTTCCCTTTTTCCAGTTACAGGAGACTTCACCTAAGTGCCATGACTTTTAAAATAAAATGGAGAGTGTCTTGGCAACTACATCAGCCAGTTTCCTCAGGGACCCTGGTGTGCATCTAATTGGGCCTCATGGACTTCTGTATGTTCAGGTTCTTGAGGTAGTCTCAAACCTGATGTTCACTTATGACAGGAGTGACTTCATTCCCACATGTCTTGAGGTTCAGGGACTGGAGAGATGTGGGAAGAGAGATAACCATTGAAAAGAAGCAAAGAAATTGTTGAGTACCTTAGCCTTCTCCATGTTGGTTGTCACTTTTCTTCTGTCTTATTTACCAAGGAAGAGAACATTTTTTTAATCTTCCTTTTCTGGCCATCATAACTGTACAAGTCCTTATTATTCTTCACATCCCTTGCCAAATTCAGCTCCAGTTGTGCCTTAGCTTTCCTAATCCCATCCCTACATATCTGGCAGTGTCCCTATATTCTTCCCAGGATATATGTCCCTATGCATCTCCTTACACTTTAATTTGACCAGGAGGTTCTTACTCAGCCATATTCGTCTCCTGCCTTCCTTGACCAGTTTCTTACATGGGGGAATCAAGAGCTCTTTCACTCCTAGAATGATGTGCTTAAAGAGCTGCCAGCTCTGTTCAGATCATATTCCAGTGAAGAGGTGAAAAAAGATATACTGTTAAAATAACACACACACAAGATGACAGGACTGTTCTATTTTCTTTCAAGGTTAAATTTTGTTACGAACACATCCTGTTCTTTGTTCAGAATTCTATAGGGGTTGGGGTTTTTTTGGTTTGGTTTTTGGTTTGGATTTTAACAGAGAAGTGCATAAGGATTAAGCCTCTGACTTGCCTTCAAATCCAGTAATAATACCAATAAATCCCCTTGGATTGCTTTGGAGATTTATCGCCTAACCTTATGTCATTAAAATCTAAGCTGTGAAATAGCTGGCATCTGAATTGCATATTGCAAAATACTCATATTTTACAAGTTTATGGTATTACAAGACATGTATCCAAAATCCTCAAATTGCTCCGAGGTTTTCATTTCTCTTCTCAAAGTATAAAAGAATTGAATTTGAATGAAACTGAAATGCAAGATTTTTCTTCATTTACTGAGCAAGCTTGATCCAATGACACCTGTCACTGCAAAACTTAAAGTATGTTATTGAAGTATGTTACCAGAAGCAAGCAAGAAAGCAACATAGCAAGCAAAATAAATCTTACACAAAAGACTCCTGATATAAGCTAGCTAATGTTAGTGATTTAAAGCGGTTTTGTAGGCATTGCCTAGTAATTAAAGAAACATCTGATTCAGTTGCTAAAATTTTGAACATTTGATCTTAGACAATATTTATTTTATTTTATTTTATTTTTCTGACATGCTATTTAATATCAATATCTTTCAATATTCTGTGTTTTAAAACTATTACATTTTATGGCATTCTATTCTCTGGATATAAAAAAACATATTTACAATGAATAATACAAATTTGCACATATGTATTTGACATTGGGCCATATGTACTTCCTCTAGATCTGCCATTTTATCTCATAATCATTACTATAGTAAAAAAAGTAAATCCAGGTGCTGCCAGGAGTGTACTCTAGAAGGAATATTTTAATGTTAAAATATATTATTATCAAATACGTTTTAACACAGATGGATTTTTTTTCTCCTAAAATATTCTGTTATCTTAATTTGAGACACTTCTTGAAATATAGAGAATACTGAATTAAAATGAGCTGAGTGCATGTGGCATCTCTACAGAAATGGAAATAACTAATTATTTGTTTGAGAGAATTAATCATATTTGACAGGAACAACCGATAGTAATAGGTTTAGTTTCCAAATTTATCTAGCAAATGAGGATAATATTAACTTTTTAGTAACAGAGCAAAACATTTGTTTGTTTTAAGATTTATCACTAGTGAGTCTAGACTAAAGTAACTTCTAAATTTGAAAACTGGAAGAATAATTGTAGAAAAACTTGGCACATGTTCCTATTAAAAAAAAAACATTGAAAATAAAAAAGCTATAATAAAAATTGAGCATATTATTTTCACAGGAAAATTTGATTTTCCAGATTCTATTTCTATATAATAAACTTCTAAATTTGGTTATTGAAAATTAAATATGAACACCCAATGGAAGTGGTAAAATTTATTTTTACCGCGTTGTGTACTAATCCAATAAAAGTGTTTTGTTACGAGATTTCATTTCACTGCTACATGTCAGGATATAATCATAGAATGGTTTGGGTTGGAAGGGCCTATAAAGATAATCTAGATCCAATCCCCCTGCCATGGGCAGGCACACCTTCCACTAGGTCAGGTTTCTCAAAGCTCCATCCAACCTGGCCTTGAACACTGCCAGGGAGGGGACATCCATAACTTCTCTGGGCAGTTAGATACAAAGAGAAAAGGAGTCTCTTCCTTGTATCTAAACTAAATCTCCCTCTTTCAGTTTAAAACTGTAACTCCTCATCACTATAGTCCCTGAGCAAGTGTCCCTTCCCATCTTTCCTGTAGGCCCCCTCTAAGAAGTGGAAGGCAACTATAAGATGTCCCTAGAGCCTTCTCTTCTCTAGGCTGAATAACCCCAACTCTCTCAGTCTGCCCTCGTAATGAAGGTGCTTCAGTCCCCTGAATATCATCACAGGCCTCCTCTGGACCTACTCAAACAGGTTCACATCCTCCTGGTTGAGGACACAGAGCTCCATGTGATATCTCTCAACAGTGGAGTAGAGGAGGAGAATCACCTGCGTCAACCTGCTGGCCACACTTCACTTGATGCAGCCCAGGATACAGTTGGACTTTCTGGACCGTGAGTGCACATTGCTGGCTCAGACAATTTTCCGTCCACTAATACCCCCAAGTCTTTCTCGTCAACGCTGGTCTCAAGCCACTCTTCACCCAGCCTGTATCTGTGCTTGGGATTGGCTTGACCCATGTGCAGGACCTTGCATTTGGCCTTGTTGAACTTCACGAGGTTTACATGGGCCCACCTCAAAAACCTGTCAAGGTCCCTCTGGATGACATCCCTTCCCATCAGTCTGCTAACCCCACCACACAGCTTGGTGTCATCGGCAAACTTTTTAATCACTCTATCCCACAGTCCATAACTCCAACAAAGATGTTAAACAGCACCGGTCCCAATATCTACCCCTGAGGAATGCCACTCGTCGCTGTTCTCCACTTGAACATCAAATCATTAACTGCATCTCTCTGAGTGTGATCACACAGTCAATTTCTTATCCACCAGGTGGTCCTTCCATCACAACTGAGTGGTCCATCTGTTAGATCTCTATCTCTCCAATTTAGAGACAAGCATGTTATGCGGAACAGTGTCAAATGGTTTGCACAAGTCTGAGTTAGATGATGTCAGTTGCTCTTCGCTTATCCATTTTGGTTTCTGAGGAGAGGGGCTTCAAAGAGAAGGATAGCAGAGGGGATCCTTCTGAAAGCATCAAAAAACCCACCACAAAACCGCAAGCCAAGAAGGCAGAAGCCCAGGGAAATGGGAGTGCCTCAAGCTGCGCCCCTGCCCCCAAGTGGAAAGAGTGAGCTGCTAAAGAGGGCAGAAGTGACTCAGAGTGTGTGGAGGCTGGAGTGCAGACACCTAACACCCCTCACATACAAGAGCAGCCCCCAGAGAGCAAAAGCAACCAGGAGCTTGCTGAACAGGATGGGCACATCAGAAGGGTGTGGTGCATCAGTTTGCAAGGCAGTTCATGCAGGCAGGGTGAGCAGACAAGGCATAGTCCTTCTTCTCACTGTAGAGCTTATCTGAGTTAGTTGTCATTGTCCTCCACCGGTAGACTGAACCATGGTCTCCACTCACATCAAAACGACCACCGAAAAGAACGTGGCTGACCCAGATGGAGCTGCCATGCAAACATGCAGTGATCCGGGTCCCGGGCTGCAGGGAGTGCCTGAGCCTGTCAGTCCTGCCGGAGGGCAGCAGGGACAGCACCTGTGTGCGCTGCCATCAGCTGGGGGACCTGCTCAGCCTGGTGGCTGCGGTCAAAGAAGAGGTTGAAAGATTAAGAATATTAGGGAGTGAGAAAGGGAAATTGGTTGGTGGAGTAGCACCTTAGCACCCCTGAAGCAAAAGGAGCAAATGGAGGCTCCAAAAGAAGCAGACGATCCCTCATCCTCTTGCTACCAGGCAGAAGGAGGGACCCTAAGAGACGAGGGAGGCTGGAAACAGGTCCTTGCTCATGGAGGCAGGAAAATCCTCTCCCAACCCACCTCACCTTCCATGGTGCCCCTTCACAACAGATACGGGGCCCTGGAGCTTGTGAATGAAGCAGAGAAGGATGAAGAAAATGAGTCAAATAAGAGGAATATGAAAGTCCATCATGGCCAGGACACCCTAGAGCAGGTATTAAAAACAATTCTAAAAAAACAGTTCTAAAAATAACTCCAGAAGGGTCATTGTAGTGGGTGATTCCACTCTAAGGGGTGTCAAAGGCCCCATATGTAGACCAGAGCTCCTTCATGGGGAAGTCTGTTGCCTCCCTGGGGCCCAGGTTAAGGATCTCACGGCAAAACTCCCCACTCTAGTGAGACCCAAGGACTACTACCCTCTCATGTTTTTTCAGGTAGGTAGCGATGATATTACCAGGAGAAGTCCTAGATCAATGAAGAGGGATTTCAAGGCCTTGAGAAAACTGGTTAAGGAGTCAATGGCACAAATTGTGCTATCCTACATGCCTTCAGTTGCAGGGATAGATGAAAAAGATTACAGGAGAAGTGAACAGATAAAAGTGTGGCTCTGAGACTGGTCTTATCAATGGGGCTTTGGATTTTTTAATCACAGGTTAGTATACAGGACACCAGACATTTTGGCATCAGATGGGATCCTCCTGCCCCAGAGGGGAAAAGGATCTTGGGGCAAGAGATAGCTGGGCTCATTGAGAGAGCTTTAAATTATATTTGAAGGGGGAAGGGTACAAAACTGATTCTCCCAGACGTAAGACCCACGGTGGATTATCAGAGTCTGTGGGCTGTTGTGCCAATGATAACCCTCACCCTGCCATCTCAGTGGAGGCAAGAGATGGAGAGATGCAGCACAACAAAGATGCAAGGGATATTGATGGATCAGTAACCATGGTAACACCTGTGAAAACTGAGGCTGAACTTGGGAGTCTAAATGCAAAAAGGTGCTGGGGAAAATTAGTCCATCTGAAGTGCATCTATACCAACGCACACAGCATGGGTAACAGACAGAAGAATCTTGAAGCCATGATGAAACAGGAAAATGATGATGTCATGGCTATTACAGAAACATGGTGGGATGTCTCCCATGACTGCAGTGTGCCAGTTGATGGGTACAAGCTCTTTAGAAAGGACAGACAATGAAGGAGAGGTGGTGGCGTGGCACTCTATGGTAGGGACGGTTATGATTTCTTTGAGCACAAGTGTAGTGAAGACAGGGTGGAGTGTCTTTGCGTTAGACTCAGGGGAAAGGCCAACAGGGCAGATGTTGTAGTAGATGTCTATTATAGGCCACCCACCCAGGACAGAGAGTTGGATGAAATATTCTACAGGCAGTTAGGAGAAATCTCATGATCACTTGTCCTTGTTCTTGTGGGAGACTGTAACTTGCCATATGTCTGCTGGAAATACAACACAGCAGAGCGCGACCAGTCCTGGATATTCCTGAAGTGTGTAGGAGATAACATCCTGACACAGCTGGTGAGAGAACTGACCAGAGATGGTGCCCTGCTGGACCTCCTCTTTGAAAAGGGAAGGACTGGTGGACGATGTAGTGGATGTGACTTTGTCTTCTTTAGGCACTAGCTTGATAGAATCCCTTCAGAGATGGTCCTGAAGGGTATAGGGCTCCAGAAAGGCTGGACACTCTTTAAGAAGGGTTAATGGCTCAGGAGCAGGCTGTCCCCAGGTGCTGTAAGAGAAGCTGGTAGTAGAGAAGGCCACTCTGGCTGAACAGGGAGCTTTGGCTGCAACTCAGGGAGAAAAGGAGCATTTACAGCCTTTGGATGAAGAGGCTAGCGAGTCACAATGATTACAAAGATGCTGTGAGGCTATGCAGGGTGGAAATCAGGAAGTCTAAAGCACAGCTAGAAATTAATCAGGCTTCAGCAGTCAAAGATTATAAGAAATGTTTCTAGAAGTATGTCAACGGCAAAAGACCAGGGAGAGTCTCCATCCCCTGCTAGACGCAGGAGGAAACATGGTAACAAGTGATGAGGAGAAGGCTGAGATGCTTAATGCCTTCTTTGCCTCAGTCTTTAATAACAAGACCAGTTGTACTGAGGGAATCCAGCCTCCTCAGCTAGAAGACAGAGACTGGGAGAACAACCCCCCCACAATCCAGGAGGAGACAGTCAGTGCCCTGCTGCATCACACAGACACACACGTCTATGGGACCAGATGGGATACACCCCGAGGGTGCTGAAGGAGCTGGCTGGGGTGCTCGCCAAGCTGTTTTCCAGCATTTACCAGCAGTGCTGGCTGACCGGGGAGGTCCCAACTGATTGGAAATTGGCCAATGTGATGCCCATCTATAAGAAGGGTCGGAAGGATGATCTGGGAAATTACAGGCCTGTCAGCTTGACTTTGGTACCCGGGAAGCTGATGCATCAGCTCATCCTGAGTACCATCACACAACACATGTGGGACAACCAGATGCTCAGGCCCAGTCAGCATTAAAATACTTTCCAAATAGTCATACTAACCAGATGTCCTGCTTGTCTCTATGGATTGCAGTAGCTATTGCTGACTAGCTCAGCATCACTTCTGACTCACTGGCCCAGTTATACAGATGCAGAGAGCAATGTTTGTGTAAATCCTTAAGGTCTGACTAAATCCAATGGACTGTAGGACCTGATGGAGTTGTCCTTCGTGTTGTACTACCATGCACATACATGCACACACATACACCTTCTATAGACATAGTCAGCTGCCCCTAAACTAACAAATAACAGTGCCTTTACTGACAGCAATTTATAGCCTTCCACCACTGATGTGGGAACAACAGAAATGTCCTGATTCTGCCCTTACTTACTGCCTGGTCAAAGGCTGCTAGAAGATCTCACCACACCCCAACGCACATACAGAATCATGGGTCCCACCAATGTCTTGCTTGGAGCTCTGGTCTGTCCCTCCATTACCCAGTCCTCAGACCCCTGGTCTCTGGACCATGCAGCTATGGCACCTCTGGTAACTCAAACACCTCAACTTCAGGAGAATTAATGCTCTCTTGTACATCTATGCCAGAAAACCAGGAACATCAATTTATATTTTTGGTGAATCAAGAAGACAATTCCTTATTTATCAACATTAAAGGCAGACCAAGTTTGAATACAGGAAGGATATTTTGATCTCAAACGAATTCCTCAAATTACTCCCAGTTCTACTAAATCTCTTCTGTCACCATCCTATAAATCAACCAGGCCCTTAAATATAGTCAGGCCCATCAGCTACTAGAGGGATCTCACTGTAGAAACAACTCTCTAGAAATCCACATGGCTGCTCTACTGGCTATTCAGACTTAGTTATCATATACTCTGCTGTCAGCATTGCTGCAGATGTGAATTTTGGTCTTATTCTCTGAACTGTTCAGCTACAGTCTGGCCTGTATGCAAGGTTACTAGAGGGTCTAGGGATGTAGGAATCCTTGTTTGTGGCAACATGCAATTTTATCACATTTAATTCTTTCAAAATCTCTCACTTACAGGGCATGCTTTCATTTAACAGCTATACAGTCATGCTACCTCTAACATTATGTTCACCTGCCATATCCTTTTCCCTCCCCTTTCCATTTCATTTGCTCCCTGTTATAATCATCTGTCTCACTTGCAGAATGGATAGTAGAAGAGGTTAAATGCACTTGAGCTCCTTCTCCATCTGCCTGCACTGCAAACACGATGGAGAAAATCATAGTAAGGTTGACTGCACAAGTAATCCATGTCCGCTTACTGCATATTTTAAATCATGCAACTTTGCTATTTTGTGACTTGCTTTTGAGTGGGATTGTAAAAGAGGAAATTTTTCGTTTGTGGTTTGGTTTTTTTTTTCCTAACTGCTTTGTACTTCAGTCAACAGATAACTTGTTAAGGGGTTAGTTGGTTCTAACTCCTCCAAGAATCAGGGAAGACACACTGTTAATAAAAACATGTTTTGCCCCCCATCCAGTAGCACCTGAAGTATATTAAAGTCAGATACAGAAAAAAAAAAAAAAAAGATAGCTAAATCTTAGCTTTACCCTAGAGGATTGGTATTTCCAACAGAGCTGTATCTTCAAAATACTGTATTCCAAAATTTCACTTCAGGAGGTTTCAAAGGATTTGATGTTTTCCAGAGATCACTCTTCCTATCACAAACAGTGGAGATGATATTACTTCAGATACAGTGAGGTCCCATAGGAATAAAACATGATCAAAGATTTTTTTCTTGCTTTTATAGTTCTTTTCTGTGGCAAATAAGGAGCAAATGTGAACTGAACATTTGGTTTGCCTGAGGCAAGCTTATGAACACAGCTCCACTCTTTTTGCAGCTTATATTGTCCTCTCTTTGGATTTGATAACTCTTCAAAATAAGCCAAGGTTCTCTTCTCTGGTGTAGCTGTCAGCTTCTGTAGTGATCCTCTCTGTACTGATTCTTTTCAAAAAAATGATACAACGCAATTGCACAAAACTGCATGTTCTTAGAAGAAATAATGAGGGTGTGCTTCAAAGAAAAAGTCAGTTCCAACATAGAAATAATTTGTTTTGCATTCAGTCTGTAACATTTAGACTAATAATTATATGCAAGTAGCGGGGGAAAAAAAAAACAAAACCAAACATAATCTTCCACAGTAATTATCATTATGCAGTCTAAACTTTTTGGTACAGAATAGAGGAAAAGATTGTAATTTTATTTTTTGTCTGTCTGGAGTTTAAGTTTCTTTGTAACAAACTTTAGCCTAAAATATGTTAAATGTATAGTAAATCCTCACCCTCATATGGAATGCAAGCTATCTTTTAAAGAGCTTAACCTGGCTATATTTTCAGCTTGATTTCCTATGCAAGTTGAGCAAGGAATGTAGTCTTAATTAACTGATGATGCTGAAGACCTGGAACATTGATCACAAGGGTTTTTTTGTTTTGTTTTGTTTTGGGGGATTTTATTGCAAGGTGAAGAGTCATGGGAGGGTGGTTCAATTTTATCAGAGAACAAAGAAATGAAAATTATCCAAGGGAAAAAAGTCTCTGTAGGCATGTCCTGTGTGAGGCTTTTCTATGCATTATTAAATGCTGTGTTTCTATACATACACACACACACATATGAATGAGTATATATATATAGCTATAGGTACATAAATTGCAAGCTCTGTCATTACAGAATTATGTCTCAATACAGAAATATTTGATGTATGATATAAACAGAAATACTAGAAAAAGTAAATTTATTCATAACATATAATATTAGAAACCAAAGGTAACTGTCACATATGTATCTATTTCAAAAGCAACACGAATCCACTTGTAGGGATTCAGCAATTTGTAACTCACTAACATTACACCAGGTAAACATGTTTTGTCTCAAATAAATCTTTCTTTTTTTTTTTTTTTTTTTTTTTTTTTTTTTTTTTTTTTTTTTTTATTCTCAAAATATATTTCAGTATAATTATTCCATGACATTCCAAGTAGCATTTAATTTCTTTGTGAATTAATTTCTATTTTCAGTTCATATACTGTTCAACATTGTGAACAGGTATGGTGTTACTTACATATTAATAGTGAGAATTAATGATGACAGTTTATGACAGCTCTGTAAGGCTCTGTAAGGAGAAATACAAAGTCCTGCATCTGTGGAGGAACAACCCCTGTCACCAGTATATGCTGAAGGCCACCAAGCTGGAAAGAAGCTTGGCAGAAAAAACCCTGGGGGTCCTGGTGGACACTAGTGAGCTTCTTACAATGAAGACTAAAGGTGTCCTGGGCTGCATTAGACAAAATATTGCCAGCAGGTCAAGGCAGGTAATCTTTCCCCTCTACTCAACACTGGTGAGGCTGCACCTGGAGTGTTGTGTTCAGATCTGGGCTCCCCAGGAAAAGAGAGACATAGACATACTGTAGAGTCCAACAAAAGGTGACAAAGAAGATGAAGAGACTGGAGCATCTATCCTATGAGGACAGGCTGAGAAGTCTGGAACTGTTTGGCCTGGAGAAGAGAAGTCTCAGGGGGAGATGTATATAAATACCTGAAAGGAAAGTGGAAAGAAGATGGAGCAGGCTCTTTTCAGTGGTGCCCAGTGAGGACCAGAGGGAATGGGCACAAACGGAAACACAGGAGATGCTGTCTGAACATCAGGAAACACTATTTTTTTGCTGTGAGGGTGACCAAGCACTGGCACAGGTTGCCCAGAGAGTCTCACTCCTTCAAGATACTCAAAAGCAGTCTGGACATGATCCTGGACAACTGGTTCTAGGTGGCCCTGCCTGAGCAGAGAATTTGGACCAGATAACTTAGAGGTCTCTTCCAACCTCAAACATTCTGTGATTTTGTGATACTATGATATCTTTCCTCTATTGTATGCCTTCCTTTTTTAATTCAAACACTATATTTCTATTCAAGACAAGATCCTGTGAAGCTGACAACATTTGTTTTCAGAAAGGCAAAGGTATTTATATATATTTTTTCATTCAGCTTAGATGAGGGCATGACAAGGTATAATGTGGGTGTGATTATTTTTTTTTTCAGAGAAGAAGTAAATACTAATATAAACTTCAAAATAGATTTAGTATGTTACAAGTATTGTCTTCAACTCATCCACCAGTTTTGGAGCAGTTTGTGAAATACAATGAAGACTGAGGTGTAACACATAACATAAGGAAGGGAAGCTGTGGTACAGCTCAGTGGCAACCTCAGACAGTGAAAGGAACATCACTGTTCACTACAGAAAGAGTTATGCAGTATGATTGTGAAATTTAGTCTTGGAGATTTACCAAAAATCAAAAAGCATTAGTCTCATGGAGCAAGGGGTCTCTGTGTGAATTATAGAAAATATAATTTGCAGTGCCATTTTTTAAGACAATGCAAAAGGAGTGAATGATTAACAAGGAATATATAGATTAACAAAAAGGTGGATGACATGACAATTTTGATGGTATTTTCAGAAATGAGGAATTTGTTCAGCTCATTGAATCATTTTAATTAACCAGGTTTCAGCTAGGTAATTACAAATGTGAATCAAATGTTATAAATCTTTCAAGAATGGAAATTCCAATTACAAATAAAGACAAAAAAATAGAATAATGTAAGGCTCTGAGGATGGAGGGACACTAAAATCCACAAAACTAATGTGAGGACTTGGGGGATTTGTCATTTGCAGCTGGCTGCCTATGGCTTGGATGGGCATAATCTTCACTGGGTAAACAACTGGCTGGATAGCCGGGTCGAAAAAATTGTGATGAATGGAGTTAATTCCAGTTGATGACCAGTCATAAGTGGTGTTCCCCAGCACTCAGTACTGGGGCCAGTTGTGTTTAATATATTTATCAATGATCTGGACAAGGGGATTGAGTGCATCTTCGGCATGTTTTCAGGCCATACCAAGTTGGGTGGGAGTGTTGACCTGCTTGAAGGTAAAAAGGCTCTACAGAGGGATCTGGACAGGCTGGAACGATGGGCTGAGGCTAACTGTATGTGGTTTAAGAAAGCTAAGTGCTGGGACTTGCACATGGGTCACAATAACCCCATGAAACACTGCAGGCTTGGGGAAGAGTGGCTGGAAAGCTGCCTGGCAGAAAAGGACCTGGGAGTGTTGGTAAACAGACAGCTGAACATGAGCCAGCAGTGTGCCCAGGTGGCCAAGAAGGCCAATGGCATCCTGGCTTGTGTCAGCAATAGTGTGGCCAGCAGGGACAGGGAAGGGATCTTACCCCTGTCCTCGGCACTGGTAAGAACACAACTCAAATACTGTGTTCTGTTTTGGGCCCCTCACTACAAAAAGGACATTGAATTACTGGAGCGTGTCCAGAGAAGGGCAACGAAGCCGTTGAAGAGTCTAGAGCACAAGTCTTATGAGGAACTGGGGCTGTCTAGCTTAAAGAGGAGGAGGCTGAAGGGAGTCCTTATCACTCTCTACAACTACCTGGAAGGAGGTTGTAGTGAGGTGGGTCTTGATCTCTTTTTCCAAGTAACAAGTGATAGGACAAGAGGAAATGGCTTCAAGTTGCACCAGGGGAGATTTAGATCAGATATTAAGAAAAAATTCATCACTGAGAATGTTGTCAAATATTGGAACAGGCTGCCCAGGGATGTGGTTGAGTCACCATCCCTGAAGGTATTTAAAAGATGTGTAGATATGGTGCTTAGAGACATGGTTTAAGTGCTGGACTTGGCAGTGTTAGGTGTACAGTGGGACTCAATGATCTTAAAGGTCTCTTCCCACCTAAATGATTCCATGATTCCATGATTATATTTTCCTTCAATATGTTGTTTAAAAAGAATTTGGTTGTTTTGTCTTCAGTTTAAAATTAACCATTTGTCTTAAAATAACACAACTATTTCTATATAAATTTTCATGAAACTCTATTGTAATTGTAGAAAATATAAACACTATATATAGAGATCCTAAAAATAGAAGTGTACAGTACAGTAAAATGTACGGGTTTTTTTTCAGCTGTTCTGATTTCAACAGCCAATTCTTGGGTTTTTCTAACCTTAGAAAATGCTCAGCAACCTCCGTGAAGTATTAAAAATAAAAATATTAAAATAAATTATATAATAATAATATACTCTGAAGTAATTTTGAATTCATATCCCCAGAGTTAATTGATAATTTTCACAGATTATGTGGCTGACTGAAAAAATAGAGAACTGGAACCTGTGAAGCAAGAGGATCTTTCCATCTAATTTTTAGTATTATCTGGAAAACATAAATAAAGCATAATGAGAATGAACTGCTATTTTTCTGTATAGTTATAATCATACTGGTCCAGTTGCTTTCAACCCTTTCAGTAAGTAAGGGAAGATCACTGAAGTGGCTGTCTTGCTTTAATTTAACAAATCACTTGGTGAATTCATGCAGCACAGATCAGATTTTATGATTTTACTATATATTATTGATTTATATTCTAACATTGGGGGATAATCAGTATAGATCTGCTGAAATTGTACTTTATATGTTAAGTATGTGCCAAAAAGAAGCTGTAAGTTGCAATAGCTCGTGGCTTTAAAGACATGAACTGAAATGAATGATAAGGCATTTCTGTAAATTTGCTATTAAAGTATATCAGGTAATGGTAGATTTTACCCCTTACAGATGGTTAATTATATGACTAAAATAGATGCTCTTTCTGTAGTCTGTAAATGTCCTCTATGTCACTGCATCTCTATTTTAGCAACTGTTTATTTAATTTTGAAACTGCAAATGTTTCACATAATCTTCCATCACTGAAAAGAAATAGATCTTCAGTTATGACAACAGTTTTGATACCCAGGACAGTGGGCCCTAAGTGGTAAAACTATGGAGGAAATCCAAAAATGAATAATAGCTTTAAAAAAAATAATAATGTTTTTAGGGATATCTCAAGCCTACTGAAGATTGACATTAATTGTAATTTCTCTTTAAAGATCTGATCCTTAATATCTACCAAGTAAAAAAGTACTAGATTTCAAAATTATGATATTAATTCATGAAATAAATTTCTATTGACTTAGGTAACATTCCATTGGCGTCATTGCCTTCACACTGGAGAAAATTTTTCAGCATGAAATCAATCATCTATTACAATACCTCTCAAATGATATTTAGAATTGAATAAGAGGGAAATAAAGTGTTTCTGAGGGAAGAAAAAGTCTATGACTAATAACTGCATTTGCTTATTCACCTCATTAGTAGGCTTAGAACATCATATATTTCCATCTTATGCTCAAAACAAACAAGTATGCAAACTACAGTTAAGAAACGTGGCAGTAATAATTTTTGTTGCAGACAATAGTTATCGCTGTTATTATCCTAAGACTGAAAAAGGCTGGTAGAGTTCTTCTTTAGTTTGGACTCTGCAGGGCAAATTTCTTCTCGTTCTGCCAGCCACTGCTATACAACTCATAGTAATTTGAAATATTCTGGAAATCATATTTGCTTCCAGGTTATTCAAGATTCTTTTCAATTTTCCCCTCCTTCTGCATTGTAAAAATAGGAAGCAACACAGTAAGGAAGAAGAATTGCCAACATTAAAGCCTGAAGTTAAAAAACAATAAAAAGCAATAACAAGTGGCTGAGAGTCTGTCTTTTATAGAACAGATAGTGAGGAGAAGATATGGACTCTTTCCTATTGCTTGAGGTATACAAAAAACAAGACTTTTTGACTGAAAAATATTCCAAACTATGCTCTTTAGGGGTAATCCACCAATTGTATACTTATATTGGAGAGGGAAGTACTGTGAAACATAGGTCTAATGTTCCATCTGGCTTGCAAGCAAAATGTATATGGTCATGTTAAAATGCTCTGTGGTGATTGTGACACAGACAGGAGTGCATATATAGTAAAAATTTTTTTGTTACCTGTGATTGTCTTTAACCAAATAAATGGGAACTTCAGTCTTCCTGACAGTTCAAAAATTGGAAAGTTCAAATTCATGCCACAGAGGCTAAAAGACTGTGTGTCCGACCTTCAGATTTTCCCACAACTGGGATCTCGTATAGCACCTTTTTATTTTCACACGAGAAGAGACAATCTTCTGCATAACAGTCTGAGCTGCTGCAGTGAGCATACTGCTCTTCTTGCCTGCCCACATTGTGCCATCTCACCATCCTTTCTCTCCATGTTGTTCATACTACAGCTTCGTTTAACATGTACCAGAAAAATCTTCATGACATGGTTTTTGACTTTGTATCTTCACCATTCCTTTTGTAGTAGCTATTTCTGATCATTACTGTGGGAGGCAATAATGTTTTTCCATCACCCTTTGCCTTGCTGATGTATGTGGTTTATCAGCCTCACCATAGGTCACTTGCATCATGTACACTGAACCATGCATATACTGAAACAATGTGATTCAAATGGTGAATTAAAGATAATATTATAGAGTACATAGGATAGGATGTTATATTCTGTTTTAAAGTGCTAAGAAGACAAGATAGTAGTTTTTCAAGATAATGACTTATGAAATATGTTATTTAAATCAATATAATCTAGAAATACTCTGAAAAGTACATTATTATATTTAGTGGTAATGTTTTACAGAATGTTTGCATAGAAATAGTAAGCTTAAGTGATATAAGAAACAAAAACCTAGCCTTCTGAGACTTGGAGTGCAATTATCTTCTTAAGGTTGTTCACCCACTACTTTTACAGAAAAATTTTGATGATAAGATGAAGGAGAAAACTTGTAGTCATGACAGTGAAGCCCATATAACTTTTATGGGCTTCACTCTATTAATGACAATTTGATTTAAAATTTTATCAATAAGTATATAAGAATAAGATGGAAAAAATATGCAGAAAGACCAAATGTACTGAAAATATGCCAAATTCTTCACTTCAGAATAGTCTTATTTTACAAGTCTCAGGGAAAAAAAACAACCAACCAAACAAAATACCAACCAAAAACAGTGGCAATTCAGGGCTTACAGAATTTAAGCTTGCCTGTGGTAGACTTGTCTTTCTCAGTAACATTCACAGGCCCTTTAGAAGTCATTGATAAACCCCTGATAGTACACAACCCCAAGTTTGTAAGCCATTGTACAGAGGTATGAAATGAGGTAGCATACCCTTTTACACCACGCTTTAATATGGACTAGTCCAGCAAGTCTCATCTATACTCAGCCTTTCTTGCTGCATGCATCACTGGCTTTCCCTGAAAGACTGCTGATTTCCATACAGACAATGAAGGAAAAAATATTGGAGCTTGACAGTTTGCTAAGCATTTCTAGAAATGTGTTATGTATCTGTGATTATATATGTCTGTATTTATATATATATATATATATATTTAATAGCTACAATTTCTATTGGTAGTCTTTGCATTTTGAGAACAGTAATAATAGCATCTTTTATTATTATTATTTTAAAAAAGTAAGAACTCCATTATTAAATAAAAATAAAATCCTGATGAGAAGTTTATAGCCATGGAAATGAATTCTAACTATGGCAAAAAGAGATTTATGAATTTAAACACTAGGTTTCCAAAGATGTACAGAAATCTAAAAACTCTTAGTATTTTATTTCCCAGTATTTTATACAAGTTGAAATATTTAAAAAAAAACCCCCTACTTTTTTATATGTGATAGCCTGTTTATGTACATTTCCAATTTACTGCAAATGCAAAGATGTATAGATTAGCCAAGAACTATACTGAGATATACACATGGCATACATTTCAGGAAAAACAAGCAAACAAACAAACAAAATTTGCCCATCCAAACAAACTAAAGAAACGAGAGGTAATTAAAAAAAAAAAAAATCAGATTGATATTAAAGAAAGAAATAGAAACAGTCTCCAATTTTTAAATGGTTACAAAATATCAGAAGTAACATAAGGAAGTAGGTTTGTTGCAGACTGTATGCAAGGTTTTAGAAGCACATTAAATGAATATTAAATTACTTTATAGTCAAGTGTTTAATAGACAGGAAATGCAAAAATTAATGTTAAGTGTGAAAGCTTGTGAAACTAAGTCATTGGTTTAGTATCCTTGTGTTTTTACATTAAAATTCAGTCTTTGCTTACTTAATAGACTATATTTCTTCAGACAGATCCCAACACATGCAGAACATATGGAAGTGTATTACTGACTTAAAAACTAAAAATTAATTATTTTATTTTTGTCACATTAATATTTAACCTAATCTCATTGAAACTTTTCCAGTCCCAATTTCCACTAAAAATTGGTCAAAAACTAAGTTGCAGATTTTGGTCTGAGTTTTTCTGTGGCCTTCATCACCATAGGACTAGAAACTATTAACCTATACTAACAGCATTCATGTTTCATCTGGTAATAGAATTATTCTCATTTTTCAGAGTGGAAACTGAGCTGCAGAAAGATTACATTCCCGAGTTTCTACTCACTTTGGGTGAGATTTAATAGAAACAGGACATTATTTTTTTCAGCATGTTTGTGATTATTTTGTAGCGAATGCATCAGTGCTGCAGCTTTCTGCAGTTATAGCAGTGAATGGTCAGGATTCAGACCTGAAAGACTCTTCCAGAAAAGTAAGAACACTATACTAGGGAAAAAACAATTAATAAAAGTCTGGAGTGGTTTGCTTCTTATGTAGGCAAAGGAAGAGAGAATACAAATCACTAAGACAGCAAAATATTACCTATGGCAACTCATGGATATGCACAAATTATCTGGGACAGCTTTTGCAATGTTTGACTATCCTTGTAATAAAAGAGCTTTTTTCTTGTTTAAGTGGAATCTCTTATATTTCGATTTATGCCCTTGCATTTTGTCCTCTCACTGTGCACCACTGAGAACAGATTGGCTCTGTCTTGTTTAGTTCCTCCCATCAACTCTTCATAAACATTGATAAGACCCCCCCTGAGCCTTCTCTTCTCCAGTCCAAATGGTTTCAGCTCTCTCAGCCTCTCCTCATGTGACAAATGCTCCAGTTCCTAAAGATCTCAGTGTCGCTTCACCAGGTCGGCTCCAGTACCTCCAATGTTTCTCTTGCGCTGGGGAGCCCAGACCTGGACCCAGCACTCCAGATGTGTCTCACCAGTGCAGAAGGATCATCTCTCCCATCCTGATGGTAACGCATTTCCTTGTGCAGCCCAGGATGCTGTTGGTCTTGTGTGTTGCAGGAGCACTGCGAAGGACTCAAGTCATTCTATCACCTTAAGAAAATATCTTATTTTCAATTTAGTTGCTCTCTTTGTAGCATGGACAAAAACTGTATTATTCTTAACCTCATTTATTTTTGCTTCTAAAAAGGTTTAGCATCTTGCTGGCCTTCCAATTTCCTTCTGTCCCCATGGATGGAAAAATAAGGTGATTAAATATGAATGGTCCATAACATATTGAATTACACAGCAATTTTTCAATGTTTTAAGTGGACTTTGAATGTGCTAGAAATTTTCTTGAGTTTTAACAATACTCCATAAAAATAATTTTTTATAGGATCGCTAGATGTCACAGTTAGAGCCTGAAGAGAAACTGAGCACCATGCAGCCACTCATTCATCCCTTCCCCCTCAGGAATAGGAAAGAGAAATAAAGCAAGAGTCCTGGGAATGGAGATAAAAGACAGAGAGGGATGACTCACCCATTACAGCCACAGGCAAAAGACAGACTTGTAAGGTGAAGAAAAAGAACATAAATTTCCTTCAGACACTAACAATAACAACAGAAAGAGTAGGACAGTGAGAAGCATTAACACATCTCAAAAACACCTTTCCCCACACCTTCCTTCTTCCAAGGCTCAGCTTTGCTCCTAATTTCTCTACCTCCTTCCCCTCAAAGGTACAGGGGAAAGAGAATGGGTTTACGCTAAGTCCTGCTGCTCCTTCCTCCTTGAGATGAAAGAGAAGTCCTCACATTCTGCCCTTGCTCCATCGTGGTGTTCCTTCGCACAGGAGACTGTGCTCCATGAAGTTTCTCCAACATGAGTCCTTCCCACAGGTCACAACCTTTCCTGAGCTGCTCTAGCATGTGATCGTTCCTGCATGTTGTAATCCTCCCAGCACTGACCTACAAGAGTGGAGACTTCCTCCCATAGGTCACAGCCTTCCTTAGGTGCACCAGTGTGGGGTCCTCCATAGGCTGCAGGTGGGCATCTGCTCCACTGTGGTCCTCCCTGGGTGGTAGTGGGAGTTGCCCTGCCATCTCACCATGGCCTGAAAGGAGGTGTCTGCACTGGCATGCCTCCTCTCCTCCTCCTTTCTTCCACTGGTCTTGGTGTTCAAATAAATGTTCTCCTTGAAACTCTACCTCACAGCTTTAACTCCTTCTCCTGATGCAGATGAAAGTATTAATATGGTAATGGTTTTAGCAGCAAATCAAGATTTATTAACGACTAGCAGCACTTAATCATTAACCAATTTAAAGATTTATAAAATAATTCAGTAAAATAAGTTGTAATTAAAATAGTACTTAAATACAGATTTGAAGATGACAACATTCACTCTTACTTTCTAAACAGTACCTTAAATCAATATATATATGCATGTATATTCACAAAAACAAAATGTATGAGCAAAAATACTTGGATCCAGTTAAATAAGAATATACCCACACTATTAAAAATAACTGTATATGCCAAAACACATTAACAAGCAGAGAAAGAGAGAGAGAGAGAGAGAGAGAGACAGAGAGAGAGAGAATGTGTGAAAGAGAAGCTAGCTTAAAGTTAAAATTTCAGTTTTCTCGAGTTTGGAGCAAATATTAGCAATGTATTGACATTCCTCAATGGGTGATAATTGAGACTCGAGTGGGCCAACTTTGCCCTGGCCTCCTGTCAGCTGTGACAGCAGACAGTACTTCTAGGGGTTAATACCTGGGAGGCATCCCAGCTCAGGGGAGATGCTGGTCACAGGCCCCGCTGTGATCCAGGAGAGTTCAAAGGATCTCACTTAGGGTCACAGTTTATAAGGTCCAAAATAATTGACTGTTGTCAGATAATTATCACTCTGGGTTTGCTCAGACAGTGGGGTGTTCTGGTGTTTCCACCAGGTACACAAGATCTTGATGGATGTGCAATTCTGTTATTGTTCGCCTTCAACCACATCTGGGTACAGATGTACCAAGCTGCCAGGAGGTGATGGACTGTTATAACCACTTCAAAGGAGAGTAGGACCCAGATTCATCCAAAAGGGGACCTTAACACTCTGATTCCTGACCATCAGTAGCCTTTATCTCCCTAGGTTGAAGAGGGTTGGAATCACGACAAGCAGCGCAGCAAGTAGAGTCTGTGGTGGGTAGAATTGCACCACCACATCTCCGAGGTTCCCCTTCTTAAATACATTATTACCACTATCACTGATTGGCTCAGCCTTGATGCAGAGGTAGGTCCAACTTGCAGCTGGGGGAGCTCTGAGAAGCTTCTTGAAGGGGACCACCTCTGAATGCCCCTCCCCCATTACCAAAATCCGTGCCGCACACACAAACCCAGCATATTAGATAAAGATGAGTATCATCAATGTATATAATCACATAATGACATAATTTGCTCCTAAGAGATAATTGTGGTTTGAGTGATGTGTATGGTGTATGTCTACATATATACATCTACCATTTAGACAAATTTTCAGATTAAAAACCAAACCAAAGCAAAAAACCTGCCATGGATACTGTTTTATTCTAAATAAATTATTTATTTTTAATACAGTATCAGTCAGTATATAGGTGGGGAGCGCTATGATAACATTGCTGCTTAACAAATTAAAAAATATTTGTACCTATACAGGTGAAGATTTCCTTTTCAAATGAGCATTTTCCGCCTCTTGGGACTTTAGTTTTTGTGAAGATCTGTCTTATAATAGAGAAAATTTGAAATTGTAAGTTGTATAGCTGAAACCTTTTTTTTTTTTTTTTTTTTTTTTTTTTTTTTTTTAATGCATGACTCTCAATGTGTGTCCTTCAAACAGACCTGAAGCATGGGTGTGGGTGTATTCCTCTGTGGTCTGATATTTCTTTTCCAGTTGCTATGTTTGAAAGTGTTGATGCACCATCTACTGGGAAAATCCTGAGACTAACCAAACTACAATCTGGAATGCTGACTTATTTTTGGTATTTGGTTAATAGGAGTTTGAATAACTTTAATAATGACAGAAAAGTGATCATTTCAGAAATTTAATTAAGAAAATTCTTACAAGATTAATCTTGTTAAAATTTTCAAGATACTTTGAAGATTTAGTAATATTATAGTATTACAAACAAGAGGAAAAATTACAAACATTCAAACCCCGGCAAAATATATATTTTTTTTTTTTTTTTTTAAATAAATACCAGCCACAAAATTACAGGAACATAAAATGAGAAAAATGTATGTAAACATCTACAATTCTCTTTGTAAATAAATAACAATGGTTTATTTCCAGCATGACTCAAAGACTAGTGATCATAAATTCATGCAATCATAGAATCATAGAAAGGTCTGGATTGGAAGAGACCTTTAATGATCATCTAGTCCAACCCCCTCTGCCATTGACAGGGACTTCTTTCACAACATTAAGTTGCTCAAAGCTTCACCCAACCTGACCCTGGACATTTCCAGTGATGGGGCATGCATAACTTTTCTGGGCAACCTGTTCCAGTGACTCATCACCCTCATAGTAAAGAGTTTCTTCTTTATATCTAATCTAAATCTACTCTCTTACAATTTAAAACTGTTGTCCCTTGTACTGTCACTACAGACCCTGGTAAAAAGTGACATCAAGATCACATGGACAATAACCTCCTTTGCTTTGCAAGGACAACCTTCAAGAAAAAAAACCCACAACACTGGTCAGTCCACAGAGGACAAGTGGTTGAGAAACCTAATGCCATATTTTAGAATAGAATAGAATAGAATAGAATAGAATAGAATAGAATAGAATAGAATAGAATAGAATAGAATAGAATAGAAGAATAGAATAGAATAGAATAGAATAGAATAGAATAGAATAGAATAGAATAGAATAGAATAGAATCAGTTGGAAGGGATCTACAATGATCATCTAGTCTACCTGTATGACCAATTCAGTGCTTACGAAGTTAAACCATGTTACTAAGAGCATTACCCAAATACTTTTTAAACACTGACAGGCTTGGGACATTGACCACCTCTCCAGGATGCCTGTTCCACTGTTTGACTCTCTTGGTAAAGAAATGTTTCTTGATGTCCAGTCTGAAGCTTCCCTGGTGCGGCTTTGAACCATTCCCATGTGTACTATCACTGGATACGAGGGAGAAGAGCTCAGCACCTCTCTCTCCACTTCCCCTCCTCAGGAAGCTGTAGAGAGCAACGAGGTCACACCTCAGCCTGCTTCTCTTCAAACTAGACAAGCCTAAAGTTCTCAGCCATTCCTCATGGGACATTCCTTTCATCCCTTTCACCAGCTTTGTTGCCCTCCCCTGAATGCATTCAAGGACCTTTATGTCTTTCTTAAATTGTGGGGCCCAAAGCTGCCTCCAGTACTCAAGCTGAGGCTACATAAATGCTAAATATCTCAGGATAATCACCTCTTTTGAATATCTGTTTATGCTGTGTTTGATGCACCCCAGGAAGCAGTTTGTCCTCTTGGCTGCCAGGTCACACTGTTCACTCATATTGAGCCTCCTGTTGACCAGCACCCCCAGATCCCTTTCTGCAGGACTGCTCTCCAGCCACTCATCTACCAAGTTATACCTGTGTCCAGTATTAATCTGTCCTAGGTGCTGAATCTAGCATTTTGACTTGATAAATATAATCTCATAAATGATAGCCCAATGGTTCAATCTATCCAGACCCCTCTGCAAGGCCTATTGTCCCTCAGCAGAGGCAACAACACCTCCCAGTTTGATATTGCTATACTTTAACAACAGCTGGCACAGCAGAGACACTCACTCACCCCCCCCTTCAGCAGGATGGAGGCAAGAGAATTGGAAGTGTAAAAGTGAGAAAACTCATGGTTTGAGATAAGAAACATTATCATAAATTGTAATGAAAAGGAAAATAACAGAGATAAATAAAACATAAGAAAGACAAGTGCAAATGAAAACAATTCCTCACCACCAACCAACCAATGCCCAGACAGTCCCTGAGTAGTGGCCATCCAGCCACTGGCTGTCCACATAGTTCATTGCTGAGCATGATGTCATATGGTATGGAATATCCCTTTGGCCAGTTGAGGTCAGCTGTCCAAGTTGTGTCCCCTTCCATCTTCTTGTGTACCTCCAGCCCACTCACTGGCAGGGCGGTGTAAGGAGCCTTGCCTCTGTGTAAGCACTGCTCAGCAATAACTAAAACATCCCTGTATTATCAACACTTTTCAGCACAAATCTAAACCATAGTCCCATACTAGGTACTATGAAACAAATTAACTCTACCCCAGTGAAAACTAGCACATTTTACACCCCTTATTTCATACCATTTACATCATGCCCAGGTTTACCATTTCCTGAGGAAAGAATAACTCAGACTGTTTTTCTCAAGTTGCTTATATGTACTGTGGGGATCTTATCTCCCTCCACAGTGTGCAGCAATTTTTATTGGGCAGGGCCAGGTGCACTGGCAGATCCTCTAGTGTTAACTAGGCAAGTGACTGCTGCTAAATATGTACCCAAATGCTTGAATGTCCCAGAAGCCATTGCTATCAGTATAGTTTTTCATTTTTCTCAGTATAGGTCCCAGTGTAGTCCATTGTATCATTCAGTTTCCCTGAAGGCTGGTGCACGATGAGGATGTGATACACCCAGTCAATATCATGCTCCTTGGCCCAGGTGTTTATGAGGCTGTTTCAGAAATGAGTCCTTTTGTCTGATTCAATTATTTCAGGGGTGATGTATCACCATAAATATTGCTTTTCAAGGTCCAAGATAGTATTCCAGGCAATGGCACAGGACACGGTATTTCAGCAGTCTTTTCCATTATTGTAAGCTCATGGTGCTTGCCATGGGGTTCCTGGTAGTGTGATATAGTCAGTCTACCAGTCTTCCCCATATTGATATTTCAGCCATCAAAAAGGCTTTAGCCTTTTAGATGAGTTATGCCTCTTTGGCACTTTAGCCTCTTAGATTGTTTGATCATAGTGCATGTTTGACACTCATGGATAACCTGTGCAATGTCATCAATAGTCAATTCCATCCCTCAATCACGAGCTCATTTGTCTGTTGCATCCCTTCATAAATGTCCTGGTGTGTCATGGGTCCATCAAGCTATAAATAGTCAGTTGGGGTCAGCTGTCCCAGCTGTGTTCCCTCGCAACTTCTTGTGCACCCCCAGCCTATTAACTGGTGGTGTGGTGTGAGGAGGACAAAAGCCATCGACTAGGTGTAAGCATTGCTCAGCATTAATGAAAACATCCTGGAAGGCTCCAGAAAGTATCTGATGAAAGTCAATTATCTTGGACCCTATAAACCTTATCTGACACAAATCTGAGGCATCAGTGTAAATTAGGACTCCACAAGTGTCCCTAATAGACAAGTAAGTTCCCACAAAGTGTACCTGTTTATTAGACCTGAAATGCTCTGTACCCATTGTAGCCTTATGTTGTGGTTAACCCCAGTGGGCAGCTGGGCACCACACAGCTACTTGCTCACTTCTCCCCCAACTCCCATTGAGAAAGGGAAGAGGAAAGTAAGAATAAAAGCATGAAAGCTTGAGGGTCAAGATAAAGTAAAACAACAATAACAACAAGTTTATTATGTAAAGGATAAGGGAAAAAAAAGAGGGAAGAAAACAAAACAAATAATGCAAAGACAATCATTCACCACCTCCCCTGGGTGTAGCACCATCCAGCCACTTCCTGAGCAAAAGATGATTAAGCCTTATAAAATCCCCTCATCACTGTCATTATATGGCATGGAATATCTCTTTAGTTAGGTCATCTGTCCAGTTGTTTCCCCTGCCAGCCTATTGCACATTCTTCAGTTTATACACTGAGGGAGCAGAGTGAGAAACAGAGGACTTGATGCTGTGCAAACACTTTAGCAAATGCTAGCAAAATCTAAAACGCAGTACCATATACTCTGCTATAAAGAAAATTAACCTATTATAGTCTGGCCCAGCACGCCTTTCTACCACTGCACAATACAACCAAGTTTATTTTTGCTCTCTTTCTTGACAAATGGCCGGGGGGGGAGGGAAGAAGAAGGAACCATGTCATTCTTAGAGAAATGCAGAATCAAGCAAGGCTGGATCAGAATTAAGTTTTACTCAGACCAAAACTTTTTCCTTTTCCAGATATTTTCCCCCAAAAAAAGTTATTGAACAAGATGATACTCTTCTTCACAGTGAAGTGAAAATATAGCCATCAGTGACACAGAATGAATTTTGGTTCAAAGAATAAAGACATGAAGATACACATAAAGCAGTATTAAAAAGGCTTACAAAAATTAGATAATGAAGAATTTTAAAAGCCCAGTCCATACATTAGTAGTATGTTTGCTGTAAAAAGGAGATGATGTTAAGGGGTACCACTGAAAGAATATAAAAATTAATAGTTTTAACGTTGGATAATTGATCTGAGGGTGAATCACAACACTCAGATTTTTGAAAGCTTCTGGAAGCACAGACTGACACGTTCTGATACTGACTGCGTTCATTTAGTACATCATTTAATAAGACCATTTCTTTGTGTGGTGTTTTAGAGTGGATGGTAATCTTTATCCAAGGATTTATTAGAACTGCTGATAAAATGTCAGTGGGTTTTATTAAGAAATATTAGGTAAGTGTTGATATTTTAATAATCACCCCAATTTACAATAGTTTGAAAGTCTTCTATTGCTAAAAGCAGAAATTATTGAAGTGGCAATTTACATGTAATACTGCATGCATATACAGAAGGTAAAAATTGTATAATAAGCTGATCAGTATACTGTAAGATGCTTTAGCAGTAAACTTGTTATTTGTAAGGCCTCATTTCTAACAATTTTACCAGTGTATTAGACTCACTGGCCAATTGTGGTGGCTTTTTTTTTTTTTTTGGGGGGGGGGGAGTGTGTTTGTTTGTTTGTTTGTTTTTTTGTGGGATTTTTGGTTTGGTTGGTTTTTGTTTTGTTTTGTTTTGTTTTGTTTTTTTTCCTGGCACACTATTTACAACAAAGTTTATGAAATGCTGCAGTATGGCCTCTTCAATGAGACATAATTTTCTGGTTGCACAAGAAATGCATGAGATTAGAGCTCAAAAGATAAAATAAAACTCAGATTAATCCCAATTAAATTCAGTACCTAAATAATGCAATCAGGCCCCTTACTTAATCCTCCCACAAATTCAGTTGAATTTCAGAGCAAGATACAAATAATAAAATCCTCATTTATGCAAAGCGGTGAGGTCAAACCGAAGTAAATTGGAGACAGAGATGCATCTTTCAAGATCTGCAATGTGTTTCCAATTCATATTACCTGTAGATACCATTTAATATATTAAGATATACAAACTACTACTAAAACTATTTTACTAAGATAAAATATGTATTAGCTGCTTCCATGAAATTCAAAAGTTATCAATCAGGTTTTCTTAGTGTTACTCTTATATGCACCTTTTCTGAGAGACCAGCACAGTTGCAGTATCAATATGACAAGATTATTTCTTTATTTGCTCTCCTTGTGTTGTGTTGTTACCTTAAGGATAGAATGAGGAGGTCAGGTGCACCTCCTGGGTGTCCAAGGGAACCTGATGGTGCTTCTATAGCCATTTTAGCATGCTTGGGGGAAGAGTGTTTCCTGGGACAGTGAAAGAAGAAATGGGGAGATTTTAGCATAGAAAAATGAGTTTGCCCATCATACACAGACTGAGATACTGGTGCAGATGAAGGGAGCAGACTACTGGGCTTTGGAGAATAGCTCACAAACAGAAGGCAGTTTCAAGGGAAGCAAGTGGAACTCTATAGAAAGTTATCTTCCATTGAGGAAGCCAATGAGAGACTAATCCTAACCCCAAAGATAGTCTGGAAACAGTTATTTTGCTTTCCCATGTTATAGTAAAAAGAAAATGGGGCTTAGACATAGTGCTCTGGTTTTGTGTGTGTGTGTGTGTGTGTGTTTATTTTGGATTTGTTTGGTTTGGAGCTTTTTGGGGTTTTGTTTTGTTTGGTTTGCTTTTTAGTTTAAAAGACTTTTTTTGGTAATTTTGGAGTACTTCTCTAAGAAAATACCTAGACAGATCTGTTTCAAAGCACCAGCTAAATAATTGTTCCACTGAAATCACTCAAGGAAGTCTTGTTACTCTGGAAAATAGGAATCTGGCCACCTGGAAAGGTTCAGAAGAAAGATTATTATTATGCCCAGGAATTCTTTGCTTCTCTGTAGATCGGACAACCATCTAAATGGTCCCTATCATGGATTTCTGCAACACAAACTTACACAGCAGGAAAACCCCCTAAATTTCAGCTATCCAAGATAACAGTCAGAATGAGAGGTCACCAAGAGTAAAAAGTAAAAATCTATGACCTGCTTGCTGTAAGGTCAACTGAGGTGACCAAATTCTGCTGAGCAGTGGAAAAGTCAGGACAACCTTTCATGAACTTACAGTATATTTTCCTTGGAATAGAGATAAATGTTTGTTCAGAGCACCCCATGTGTCATTTTACTGCTAAAGGAAAAAGGCACACAGAATAAAAGTTCATGAGATAGTATTGCCAGACATAGTCGTAAAATCCTCTGCAGGAGTATTAATCCATCCCAGAAGTCATATGTTCTTGTCAAAGTACAATTATAATGTTTAATCCTTCTTTTGTCTCCTCGGTGAATGTCACTACTGGGGAAATATATGTCCAGCAATGTCAAAGTCATGATGGTAGTCTATGTAGAGAACATTTATCTTTTCTTTTCAGATGTTCAGTGAACTACAGCAGTATTAAATCCACATTTATATGTAGGGCTATGCCCAGGATGATCAGGAACTCTCAGGGACTGTATTCAATTTTTACTCCTTATTAAAGGAGAATGTGCTTCTCTACAGAGATAAAGAGTCTGAAGGACAAAGGTAATAAAATGTAAAATTAGGAAAATTTATGTGGCAGCAAATGAAGGGAGATGAGGACAGAGCTACAGGGAACTCTTCCACTGCAGTTGCACTGGTTTCACTATTTTTTACTTTGAAAATATGATCTATTTATGAGCATTTTCTGAACATTTCCTAAACATAATACATACATAAGGGAGAGGGAAATCCACAAAATAAACAACATCATAACTGAAGATCAAGTATTCAGGTTGAGAAGTTGTGGTGGTTTGACCTTTGCTAAATGCCAGGTACCCAACAAGTCGCTCTATCACTTCCTCCCCTTTCCCCTTGTTTTCTCAACAGGGCAAAGAGGGGAAAGAAAATAAGATAGACCAACCCTTGTGGGTAAAACAGAAGCAAATTTAATATAAGCAAAGCGAAGCAAAGTTCCGTGTGCGGAAGCAAAAAAACCCAGATTTATTCTGTACTTCCCATGAAGAGGCGATGTGTGGCCTTCTCAGGATCAGGGCTCCCATACGGGTAGCAGTTGCCTTGGAGGACCAAGGGTGACCCCACCCCCTTCCTCCTTTCTCCCAGCTTTATCCTGAGCAGACGTCACATGGTCTGGGATATCCCTTTGGTCAATTCGGGTCAGCTGTCCTGGCTGTGTCCCCTCCCAAGATCTCGCCCACCCCGTCCCACTGAGGGGGAAATGTCAGAAAGAGCCTTGGTGCTGTGTAAGCACTGCTCAGCAGTAGCCACCACACCAGGGTGCTGCCAACACCCTGCCAGCTCCAACATGAAACACAGCACCGTGAGGGCTGCTATAGGGGAAAAACAATTCCAGCTCAGCCAGACCCAGTACAGAAGTATATTACTCTAGCAGTTGCCTTACTTGATTCAATACAGCTTCTGAATGACATGTAGGCACTGTTTAGTGTAATGATTACCATTTGGTGTTCTCTGATTTACACAGAGGTATATTATTCATATCTGACATTGCCAAATTTTTTGCTTTTTGAGTGTTGTTCCCGAGTTCATTAATTTTCAGATGTTACATGATATGGATACAACATTTTATCTCAGGCAGTTAGAGAAGAAAAACAACAACAAAAACTCTAAAAAAGTTTACAAGTTTTATTTGCTTTCTTAACTGTGAGTTCAGAGGGTCTGGAATTTGCACAGTTGTTTTCAAGTGAGTCAGACTACTGTATGTTGTGTATATGTGAACCCAAAAGATTGAATGTGGCATTATAAAACTATTGCAAGTTATTAAATACCTGCTGAACAAGACATTTTAGAGTTATATGATATATGAGTTAAAAGGCTTCTAAGACTCTTCAAATTAATATAGAAGTTCTTTTCATAGTAGATGTTAATCTGTCAGTTTATTTCCCATACAAAAGGCCAAGAGGAAAAAAAATCTGTCTTTAGATGAAGCCTGTTATTATAGAATTGAAATAAATTATTTTCCTAGATAATCAAGAGTTGCTGTTTGTGGATGGTCTCAGAATATTTTCCAAAGAATTGTGTCCTGTTGTTTCTGGGAATAAAACCAGCAAAATCGAATATTTCCCTTAAATAAAAATTCTTAGGACACAAACATTGACTACAACTTGACAGAATTTGTGTGAGAAATTCATTTTTGGAAAGAGACACAGTGCATCCATCTTTAAATATGACTTTCTGTGCTAGATCTTATAAGGAGGTTTATTAGATGTCATTACAAAATAATCAGGAAAGTTTTAGGGTCATATTCATCATATCGTGTATGTTAGTGTGTGGTATCCCTCAAAGCTGACACAAGGAGTCATGTGAGACTACCTTGGAAATACAACTGTAGCTATTCAGGTTCCAGCCAGCAACCTGAAATGAGTATCATTCATATTCTTGTTTATATATGTGTATAAAGAGTAGTTGTATACAAAACAAACCTACATCTATAAAAATTGCATTTAAATATTTTGTAAATCTATACAATAGAAGTGGGATTTATGAATATTTAACTAGGAAAAATATTTATGAAATATTAAATACTTGGCATTGATCTAAATTATAGGTAAATATAAACACGTTTTTTCTCATATACCTTTGCATCCATCTTAGAAAAAAATTATTGAATATTGCATTTGAATTCTACAAACAAATTACAACTTATTTCTATTTTTAAATTTTGCTGTTAGTCTGGGCTTCAAGGATATTCGCAAACCCCAAATAATTCCAGACCTGTGTCTGAATTAACACCAGTTCTGTCCTTTTAGCCCTTTTAGAAAGTGTTCATCTGTCCAATTGTGAGACACGGAAATGTCAAATGATTGTCTCGAATCTTGCTTGTGTGTGTGTTTTGAGTCACAGGATGGTATAAGTGATGCCTTGACCATTGATCAAGGACCAGCTGTGGCCTTTGTAATTAGTCTAAGGAATGTCACCCAAGGAAGCAGGAGTGTATGGAAGGATGCACCCTCCCACTCCCTTGCAGTTGCATTGATAAATTCCTTAGATAAGCCTCAAAGAGGGGGAAATGTGAACTGAGTGAAACCAGGCATTTCTCATCAAGCACAAGGACCGCTGATATTAAGCCGGATATTTTGTGGCTCTATTGTGTACACCAGATGCCAGATATGTGCCTTGCAAATGACTTTGTGACTTCACCAATCATTTTTGCCCCAGAAGCTGGATGATTGCTCAAGAAGCACGAAGTCAGCAGATCTGTGGGAACTGAGGCAAAACCAAAGATGAGCAGGGGGAGCACGACCACTGATTCAATTGGACAAGGAGTGGTGCACCCCATTCCCCCTCAGTGTGTGCACAGAACCCCTGCTCCACATTTTTCATCTCTCATGGAAAAGAGTTTGTGGAATATGTACTTCTCTTTGTCTAACATGCAAATCAGCTGATAAAATGAACTTAAAAGGCAACAAAGAGCTTTGCTGTGTGTGCACCCACCACCAAAAAACTGAAGATTGAGGACTAACAGGACATTACTGGATCCATAGTGGTGATTATTCTGGATGCTTGCTTGATTTCTGTCTTTTCCTTCCATTCTGTTCTATCACTACCCTTCTTCAATTTTAATAGTAAAAAACATTTTGGGTGTACGGCATTTGACCTCATTTGTGTCTTAATCTCACTCTTGGGATCATACTGAAACCCCCTTTGACATTGTATTGGAACACCAATACTTTAAGGTTCTACTGAAGGCATTGCAAGGAGAGGCTCCTGTATTATGTTGAAGAAGATGTTCAGGGTTCTGGTCTTGTGAGGCTCATGGTATTACAGCGGTGTGGAGAATGCCTGAGATTATTATGGGAACAATACAGAAGTTACATGTCTGCTTTTCAGACAGCTTCACATAACAACTTTTTGATTTCTCTATTATGGATGAGTAGTCATGCTTTAAATCCTCTCCTCTTGTCATCTTAATTCTCCAAGTAAAAATTTAATCTGTGGTAACCAGTCTAAAGTGAAACTCCAGAGAGGGCCAAATATTTTAAACTGAAAACTATTAGTTTCCAAATAGTGTCTGCTTTCTTGAGTAAAATAATAATAACAATATTCTGATTCTTCAGAACCTATGCGGGTCTTACACTTCGGCATCTTCTAAGCTTTCACTTTAAAGTCCTAGACATTGTAATTTCCTTCCTCTTTCCTCCAATGGTATTGATTTTTGTTCCTTGCATGACTGTCTCTACCAATGCAGTTTCTCCATAAAGGAATCTGATTTTTTCTGCCTTTCTTACAACAAGAAAAAAGGACTATTTTGATCCATTCTCTAACAAAGAGATACAACACAATCTCACCGTTATACCACATTCTAGTTTAAATTTTAAGGTACATGTCTAGCATTTTAAATACACCATTTTCACATAATAAACTGCTGCTATGGCAAATATTTCATGAGGAATATTTGCTCTCCAAGTGAAGGAGCTGAGCCATTAACTGTTTGAAAGAAGAAGTAGTATCAAGAAAAAAGCAATACTGGGTACAACTTATAGAAACATGAGTTAACAAATCATTGCACACATTTCCAGTTGTCATTATTTTACTGTATGAATATTTTGGGAGACTAATTTTATGACTGTCAGTTTTCATTACTGTAAGTGACTGAAATCTGAAGCTGCTCTGAGTCAAGAGATTTGCTTTCAAATTTCATGTATTTGTTTATTAACGATGGACACTATATTGTTTTTAAATTTGAACCTTAGGATAAAAGTTGACATTTCGTGCAGTATTCATCTCACTTAATTTTGGTTGTCTACAGCATAGCCTTGTATCTGAGCTATTTAATTAGGTTCCCTTTATGAACAGTAAAGAAGAAGAAAGGATTCTAGTATTTCTCCTCTTTCCCCAATTATGTAAATTAATTCACATAATGCAACAAGCCACCCTCAGACAGCCTTCAGACATGGTTAGATACTAAGAAATACTCTTACTACTTCTTCCTTTTTATCCCAAAACAGTAGTTTGCTTTGAAGAATATAGTTTCCCTCCATGCCTTAATATTAATGAACTAAATTATGTCTGAAGAGAGTTGAAGTGAAACACTAGAGAAAGGAACAGGAAAAGAAAGGAGACTTATTGTGAAATATGAAGTATCAGAGGAGAATATAAGTAGGAGGAATTTAAATACAGGAACTTCACCTTTAGTGGTAAAGAGGGACTGGAGGAATGAAAGAGTGAAGACCTAGGGGAGGGAAGAACAGAGGTCATGAACACAAGACAGAAGGACTGAAAAGGAGTTATCTGCTGAGAGCTGTGTAAGGAGTTGAAAGACAGTCATTGTTAATTTGTTCAGATACTAATTTTTCTTTTTCTTCTTCAATAAGACTCTCAGCACAGAATTTAAAAAATGGCAAGCACATGTAGCAACGCAACTTTCCATTTACATTTAAAAATGCTTAATTTATTAGTTCCTTAAATCTTTTTTTTTTTCTATAAAAACCAGAACTCCATGGCTGACGTCTAAAATTCTAGAAATAAGAATTAATTTGATTAATTTATAGCTATTTAAAATAATCACATTTCCTGATAGTCCACTTTAACTCATGTAATGCTTTCTCTACTGTCTGGACTCAATACAATGTTTCAGGAAGACTCAGACAGTCTTAAAAAGGCTGTGCAAAAAGAATTTTATTTTTCTAAGATCTGTTGGGGTTTCCATACAAGCATCTAGTAATTATTCTAATGCTAAGACTTCTGTTTGATCCATCAGACCCACTCTCAGGACAAAAATAGGAACCATTTGTCTCTTCCTACTGTGGTAGTTCTAGATATATCTCTATCTGATAGCTTACTATTCATTTTAAGAAACTGGTCACGGAGTTCTGAAAATGCAAGGTCATCCTTATGGTCTTATAAATGTTTACATAAGCATAATTATTGAAAAGATTCTGATAAAACTTAGCATACCCAGCTCATGTTCACATACAGGATAAGGACTGAGGTTGCCCTGCTCAAGTTACATTTTTCTTTTGTTGGATCAAGTCAACTGACTGAGATGAGATGAAAATTCCATATTGTGTATTACATGTATCAGAAGCATTTTCAATATTCATTATTCACTTTGATAACAAAATGTATCATAAACATGCCACAATATTTGTCTTGTATTAGGGTTTAAAAGCCTTCAGCTATTTATCTTACATTATTGGCATAATTTTAATAATTTCTGCTTAAATGAAATGCAATACTTTCTGCTTTTTGATCCAATGGTTTATGAAACAATTGTGACCATTGCAGTGTTCTGTCCCTTGAAATCAACATGTGCTTGGCCTACTACTGAAAATTCTTTTTTTTTTTTTTCCTTTGAAATGGTAATTGTTATTGCTAGTGTTAATGTAATTAAAGTTAAATTGGTACATATGTTTTACCACATTTTTGAAAGTAAAGCATAAATGTAAAAGAAGATGCAATTGAAGTGTAAAAAGTGACAGACATAACTGAAGCTATATAAGATTGTCAAGTGTATCATACCAACTTGAACCAAACAGTATCTTAGTGCTACTAGACAATTTCACACAATTGCAAAGAAAAGGAAAAGCACTAACATGGACATAAATAGTCTATTACATGACTTCACAATTTACATCATGCTGAGTAAATCTCAGGGAATGAATATACAGAGGGCCTTTTAATATAGTTTCTGTTGATGTTTCTTAAGTATCTCATAAGTCATATGAAGGAGCATCCACAACTCTTGGCATTCATCAGCTCTTTGTGGCAGAATGAGAAAAAATATTTTCATAAATGACTTTGAAATGGCTTAATGACATATTATTAGTAAGAAACAGCTATGTAATTATGACCACTTATCTAGAACTCATAGTCAACATCCTTGAAAGAAAATTAAAAATCCTGTGCTAAAAAAAAAAACCAAAACAAATATGAAAGGGAAAAAACCCAAAAGAATCAAACTTGATAAAAGGAAATACAATGGAATAACCAAACCCATAAAATATTGTCAAGTGAAATGTATTGTTAGAGATACTACACTGTCATCCCAATGGAAATATTTACCACCCATCAAAAACATTTCCAAAAAATCTAAACTGGTGAAACAAAAGAATAAAGTAAAATAAATCTTCTATTGACAAAAGATATGATGGAACAACAACAACAAAAAAAAAAAAAAAAAAAAAAAAAAAAGGGAAAAA
>NW_020799091.1:40916590-40967936 GCF_003259725.1 Athene cunicularia
GAAAAAAAAAAAAAAAAAAAAAAAAAAAAAAAAAAAAGAAGGGACAAATCTTAATGAAAGAGCCAAAGAATTTTTGAGAAAGTACTTGCTGAAAATTTAAAACTATTAATAGAAACAAATTCAGACATTTCAGAATCAGGAAGAATGACAAAAATGTTAAAAATAATTTACTGGGTGCACAGATGATCATGGTATAAAACAACATATAAGAAGTGTGAAAAAAAACCACCCTACTTGTAGAAAATGACACTATTTCAGTGCTCTACATTTGTTGTGGAGGAGTTCTGGAAATTTGCCACACTGAATTCTTCCTTTACTGGGAAGGAACTGTCATTAAAGACAAGTGTCAAAATAGACTAAGTGCTAATCAATGGAATAAAACACTCAAATTTCCAGAATTCACCCAAGAGTGTTAAAGGAAGCCAGATAAAAAAAATTGTTGAAATATTAAGAGTGGCTTTAACTGACCTTGGGGAATGATGACTGAAAAATAAAACATGAGTTAATAAAATGATTCAATGGTCAAGGAGTATCTGCTTATCATTAGGTCTGAATTTTACATAATTGTGATTGTAAAAAATTTTGCTAAATAGTAAAATTATTAGATTAACAAAAAATGAGGAAAAGTCAACATTTTTTTTAAGAAGTCACACCAAGCAACTAGAAATCTTTGAAATATTTATTTAAGAAAAAGTACCCATATTTGCAAAACCTTTTAAGATGATCTTGTAAAACATATTAAAGTAAGTAAGTCATCATGGATAAAACCAAGATCCTGGCAGGGATAAACAGAGAAAGGGTAAATGATAATGATGTCTGTAACTGATAAAAAATTATTCTGGACAGTAAGACCAAGTTCTAACTATTGAGGATGCTGATAAATTGGCAAAATGACAGATAAATTAAAATCAATACACGTAATGTATCTATAGAAAATGGCCTTAATTATATATAAACAATAAGTTTCCAAATTAGCTGTTCTTAGCGAAGAGATCTTGTATTTATAAATGACTCTGTAGTAGTATCATCATAAAATGCAGCCATAAGCAAGAGGTAAATATGTTACAGTTTCCTAATAAAATAAATGAGAAATAGTAAACACTCTGATACCTCCAGGACATACTTAAATTTTGAATATTAAGTACAGTTCAGAACTCTGATATAGTAAAACATCCTCAGAAAAAGTAGTTAAAGGCTGACATAGATAACTGAAGTTATACAACAGCTACTGTACAATGCAAAGAAAATATCTTTAGCTAGGAAAAAGATACCAGGTATCATAGATAGTGAATTATGTAAAATAATGAGTGCTGTAAAATGAGAAAAGATTAAGAGGACAAGAAAAGATCATTCATTCTTTCTTTATTAGAACACAGGGATTCATTCTTTCTGACAACACAAAAATTTGGGTTGTCCACTGAAGTTATTGGGCAGTGAGAGAAGTTAGGCAAGAGTAGGTGAGAATATAGCCCTACAAACTTGTAATTTTTCTGAAGCTGCTGCTGGTAGTCACTAGTCAAAGATAAAATTTGAGGATCAATGGATGTTTCATCAGAACTGGTGCAGCCATTTTTATGTTCTTAGTCAGTTTTTATTGTTCTTTTTTGAAACATTCAAAATCACTGAAGGCCTGTAATGGTGTGTTTCCAACTAATTTCCATCATGTGACCTATATTTTTATTTCTGAAAAAAACAGGAAGCCCTCCATCTTGTGCTTCCTAATACACTGGAGCCATTGTAAAGGAAATTTTGTTGTTACTGTGTCATGACCTGGACTGGGAGCCCAGAGAGTCGTAACGGTTCTGTGATCCCTTAGGTTTAAATGGAGGTGAAACGACACCAAATGACTGGTTAAAATGTTTTACTTGTGGTAGAAATAACTTAAACTTTTAAAAGGATAATAAGCAAGGTGGCTTCTTATAAATCTGTAGGAAAGGAAAAAAAGGACAGAAAATAAAAAGAAAGGAGAGAAAGAGAGTCAAAGAAATCCACATCATCACCCAAGGATACAGTGTTGTCTCAGGTCCGGTAATCTTGGGTGGTGGGTGCACCCACAGGAAACCATAGGAAAGTTTTCTGTCACCTTTTAAGTTCATCTGATCATCTGATCAGCATACTAGACAAAGAGAGGCAGGTATTCCACTAACTTTTTTCCATGAGAGATGGGCAAAAGGTGTAGCATGGGTTCAGTGCATGTGCTTGGGGGGGAATGGGGTACCTTAACTGGGTACATGAGTCAGTGGTCACAATGCCCCCCTACCACCTCTACCTTTTCCTCAGTTTTTGTTTCTTGGGCAATTATCCAGTCATTAGTTCCACCTGGTGTGGGTTGTTTATCTTTCTTATCACTCTTTTAGCTCTTCAAGGCTGTAGTTGTCCATTAAAGTGGAGGCCTTAACCTGAACATATAGTTTTACTCCGTTTGTGTCCTTTTGAGACTTATCTAAGGAATTTGGTTATACAACTGCAAGGGATCATGCACCCTTCAATACACCCTGTGCTTCCCTAGGCAGATAATTAATTCCTTAGACTAATCAGAAAGGCCACAATTTGTTCTGGAGGTTTTCTCTGTTGATGCATCTTTGAGGCATTAATTCCTTCAGTTTCTTACATACTGTATTTTACTACTAATACAGATGTTGTATCAGCAGCAGATGTCCTCTGATGTTTCTTGTAAAATGTGTATTCAGCACAAGCCTGTATTACTTAGTAAAGGTCTAGAGGCCTTCATACCTACATACTGATCAATTCTGACATATTTGAGCAATCACTACTGTGTTTGTGTTTGTGTTATACAACCATGGGATTCCTCAGACCCTTAGAAAGCTGTTTCAGGTAGCATAAACTTTGATGCAATGGTACTGGACTTCAACAGACAGCATCTGTCAGGCTCTGGAGCACTTCTTTGCCTGTGGTCAGACTGTCTCTCTCTCATGCCTGCCTGTGTGATGAAGGCCCTTGACTTTCAATATAATACAAAAACCCCAACAAAAAATTAGAAGAAACCCACACCAATCTTCTGTTCTTTAATACTCTGAAGTAGAAGAATAGGGCATGTTTTAAAACCGATCCGAATATCATCTTTATGAGTGAGGAACATAGGTAGTTCAGCTGTATAGAACATGACACAAAATAAAATATAACCCCCTACAGTCATTTAGAACTTTGACTCACCAAGGGTCACAGGCTGCCATTATAGATGACAGATGTCATAGATTTTGATACAAAGAAGTTAATAACTTCAATTTCTGTAACTATTTTTCCATCTGCTACCCAGGTTTTAAATTCAAATAATCTTTCTTTGCTTTTGAGATTTACCAGTTTCCTGGTCCTAGTAATATAGGCTAGAAAATTCATGAACGCATACTCAGCGCAAAATACATTCTTACCATCTCCTAGTTTGGATAAAGTAAAGGAAATTTGTTTCTGTCACTTCAAAGCTAGCATCTTTGCATTCAGAAATCTACCCACAGTTTTCTTTCATTAAGGCTTTTAAAATTCTTGTAGCAGGACTACTTATTGCTAAGCTGCCATTTTTACCCTGTACTCATCCATTTATGGAATTGTCAGGCTACTTAATGCCATAACAACTTTAAACTTCACATCTGCAGTGAAAGACAAAGATTTTTTTGATTTCAGTTGCTCAGAATAGATTTATATAATATGTATTTGGCATACATTAACTTCGAATCAAGTGCAGGTCTGTGGGATGGTGTTAGAATTCCTTAGAGCTTCTACTAATAAATCTCCTGAAATGTAAATATTTGGGTTTCTGTTCATCAATTAAGTAATTTGTCAAGAAGATAGAGCAAGAACATAGCTGTTCAGACAGGTGTAAACAGAAGCTCATGCACCTGCAGCCACCCAGGATCAGGAAAGTCAGCTACTTAACTACAAATGCAGTGTACAAAACCCATCAGCAGGCAAGTGAGAACTGCCTAAATGAGCTGAGAGGAAAGGCTGAAAATGGAAAGATTTCATTGATGGCTATTTTGCCTAATATCTTTTTAATGTTAAAGGATTATAAACTACAAAATGTAATACATGAAACATCTTATGCAGAGCCAAAAACCTAGATTTTTTTTATGATGAATGCCCAGATTAATAGATTAGAAAGTCATATTCTGTCTCACACTTGCACTCATGCTCTCTTTCTCTGTCCCAATGAACCTTTGATTCTTTGCTGCCTAATGGCATGTTTGCATCAACATATGGAGACGGTGTTCTGTGAAATCCTCTAATCATAGTTTGAGCACCAACAGCAAAGTTGATGGGTTTAGAAAATGTAAAAGTTAAACATGAGGTTACAGAGAGAGTATATGTTACGACTTCACAAAGTAACTATTGTCAGTCCTTGAGACAAAGGAAATTATGGATTAGAATACCAATGTAATTTGTTTCTGCTTTTTTCAAGCAGAATTAATATGTTGCTGTGAAAAGAGGACAACAGACAACTTTGTGCAGATTACTACAAAAGTTGCTATTCAATTAATTTAAGAATATTTATTTAATTTTAAAATTTGTAAAGAATGACATCAGCTTTAGGTACCTCTCACTCTCATCATTTACTTTTCAAAATTGCAAGATGATAAGAGTCCTCGCAGGACAATTGGGAGCCTGGCCAAAATGTGTTAAGAAATGGGCTTAGTGATATCAGGAAATCTGAGACAGGTGTAATGCATGTTTTCTATCCTTTAGAGTTTATGAAACAATTTATTAATTAGCTTCTAAGAATTCTTGTTAGACGGTAGTTGCATAACTTTGGTCTTCTTCTACTTAAACAGCTTAATTTAGGTTCTGTCTACAGTTTATTCTTAACCACTCTAAATGTATTTTTTCCTGCTCAGTATGATCCTGTAAATAATTATTTTCATCTTTGTTTTTTATATTTTTTTTCCTAATTGTCTTAATTTCACTGTACTTATCAATGACCCCTTGTACAGTGGATGCTGAATCCTCCTGTCTATCCCCTTGCAACTTATCCAGCATGAAATAATAGTTTATTGAACATGAATTATCAGAGGGAAATGCACAGATACAGTAATAAACTGTTTGTTCTTCACACATATAAAATCTTTCTGACAGGGAAATTATGCAATGTGTTGTGCAGTATGGGTCTTTGACTGGACAGTACAAGAAAGAAAAATATCATTTATGATGGTTTAATTAACAACTATTTTAATGTTTTGTGTTTCAAGACTACTAATAATTTATCTTCATCAAAATAAATATATTTTTTCAATGCTTATAATAGGATGAAAGGAAAGGCTTCAAAAGGATAAATAACTATAATATAGCCATTTCCAATACAATGTAAGCAGGACTTTTTCACGAAGAAGGAAGTTGAAAGAAAAGTACTGAGAGGAAGAAGAAAACTATGAGGTCCAGCTAAATATGGCATGCAGGAGACACTGCAATCCACCATGAAAAGAAGCAGTAAGAAAATGTATGTTCCTGCAGACTAGATAGAATGCAACATTGGAAAAAAGAGGGAAATACAGACCAGTGTAACTGGAAAAAAAAAAGATATGAATGGAACAGAAAACTGGAAGTGAGAGAAGGATGAAACATTGATAAAGAAAAGGAGGAAAAGATAAGTAGTGAGAGAACATAATGTAGCTTTTTTCCAGGTCTTACATTTCCATGCAACGATTCAAAACTGAATCTTGAATCATAGACTAGTAAATAATATAATATCCCTGTTTAATAAATAAACCCTCTCATCCTATAGCAGCATAATTTTAGATTCTTAGACCCGTGGTATATGATCATATTTATGATATGTGATAGGGCTCAAAACCCATCATATTAGCTTTGGAAAGTTATGTTAGCATGTTAGACAGGTTTGACCAGGTAGTTTATTAGCAGATCCAAAATTACATGAATTAACAGGATGTAGAATGTAATTTATGGCCACTTTTGACAGGCTCCTTTTCACTAACGTGAATTACATACAATTAAAATTGACTGTATATTACTCGAGAGATGTTGAAACCATGACAAAAGTGATTTCTATCACAAAGGTTCATTGTATCAATAAACTCAACTGAACACAAAGAGAATGTCTTGTTCAAATATTTTCTAACATTATAAAAAAGAATTTTGACACTTCAGCCCTCATGCAAAGTAGATTAAGATAAATGTTAAAAGGAAGTATGTTCTCAGCAAAGTTTTTGCATTTAAACTGTCCACCTCAGAACTCATGCTTATCCATGCAGTCATGTCTGAAGTATTTGTCCCTTCAAGGAGTTTGAAATCACTTAATGCAAATTCTAGTATATGCTTCAGGAGTCTATTCAAATTTGACTTTTGCAGAACTTTTAACTTATCTGTCATACAACCCTCTCATATCTTCATCAACATATTATATAAAATATTATTATCTTATAAATCCTGTGTCTTAAGTACATAGTATGATCCACGTTTCACAGGGAGGAGGGATTTTAGGACAGGAAATACATGATTCTCCCAGGTTATACATAAAACAGGGGAGATAAAGCAATTGAATCTTGGTCAATCTGAACTGTCCTACAGTTATACAGCAGAGACTGTAGCTAGATCTCACTGTAAAATTAAGTCAGAATAAATCTGGAATGTAGAGGGGGACTGAAGAAATACGAAGTACTCATAAATCCTATAACACACATTTATTCTATATATCAGGTTAACATCTCAGACACTAAACTATTCTAACTATATGTGACTCAAGCCAGATGTTTTTCCTGAACAGGTGTATTTTTTGCCGCTGAGAGTTTATTTTCTTATTGATCATCATATTAAACAGCATCCAGGCTCCCTTGCAGTTCATGTCTCTTACTGTAATTAAATCATGAACCACACAGATGTGCATGTACTTCTGTTTGGTTTTGGGTTTGAGCAGGAGGATTTCTTTCATTATGTTACCAATAAAAGAAGATCAAAAAAGTTAAAAGTCTGAATTGCTGATGTTATTTTGTCATTCCATTATAGTCTTGATAGTCTGATTTAAGGATAAATAACTGACATTAATGTTTATCAGTCTTAAGATTCTTGTCCTTTGAATTTATGTAAGGGAAACTGGTACAGACATGTTTAAAATACACAAGTCAAAACCTTAATCGTGTTATCACATCCATTTCAAAGAATCACCTCTCCAACACATAAAAACAGGCATATTTATTTTTGCACAGTGACATATTTGGGTTTCAAATTCCTTAAAAACAAGTTGTGTCAAACAAAGCCAGATTACAAGTTTAACATTGTGCTCTATGTCTTCACTTGCATTCTATACACACACGACCAAGATATAAGAGAATCATGGTAAAAGCGTAACATTCAGTAAACTGCTCCGAAAATATTGCAAAACTTAGGACAGCTTAATTGAATGTATTTACAACCATATTTGTGCATTCTCAAAATGTATTTTTTCTCTTACATTCCAAACCATTGTACACTTAGTTTGCTCTGTAGTTCCTCACCATACTAAATATACTCATAACTCAACATTCCAAGACATTTCTTAAATACTAGTCTTGTTTTCAACTAAAATTTCAGAACTTCTGACTGGACCAGTTTGACGCAAAAGTCATATAATACATCCGCAAACAGTTGCACTCTCTTATAACAGCACTGGACAGTTCATATTTATGACACACTGCTAACCACATCGTTCCTACTTCAACTATGTCCCACTTACAGGGAAGACTCAGACCTCAGTTCCCAGTCTCTTATACAGAGCAAGCAGCCATAATCTCATACAAGTTCTTTTGGTATGCAAGGTGACGGCAGAAGCTTTTCAGTAAAAGAATAAGTCATCGATTAGCATAAACCTGCTGACACTGTAAATTGACTTGACCATTCTAGAAAATTGCTACTCATTGTTTTGGGTTTTGTGGTTGGTTTTGTTTGTTGGTTTTGTTGTTGTTGTTGTTGTTTTCAGTCAACGAAGTCCTCCATTTTGTGTATAATAATTACTTCTGTTCCATTTTATGGCTCTTCCTCTGTCTAATTATAATTTTACAATTAATTGTAATTTCTGACAATATAAGTTAGTAAAGATACACTGAAATTAAAAAGGACATGGATCTTATTATTTGCAGGTTGGGTTTTGGGTTTGTTTTGGTTTGGTTTTTTTCATGGTTGCTTTTTAGGAGGGAAGAGTAGAAAGACAGCAGCCAAGCAACTAGTGTTTGTTGAAGATCATCTTTTCATTTTCTTTATAATTTTTTTTATGACTCTAAGTCAGTTCCATAATGTCAACTAAACATAACTAAAGATATCTTAGTTTCCTGTCATAGAAAATATGTTTTTAAAAGATTATGTGTTGTGTAATCTCATTCCAGCAGAATCCTAACATGTATTTTCCTTCAAGGTTCCACACACAAAAATGTGTTACATAAACACCTTAAATAAAATATAGCCACAATTTTGAAAGATGGAGTAAAAAATAAGCACCTGAATTTAAAGAGCAAAGAAATTAGTCTGTGATTTTTAAAAGTGCTAAACATTCACAGTTTACAATGAAATGAACAATGAATCCATTGGTTGTTCACAACTGTGCAAAGAAAGATCATGAACTTACATAAAAACAACAAAGCAATTTACCTGCAATAGCTGCACACCAGATCCGTTATTTCAAAAGTTGCCTTTAATCACAAAAATTTATTTCTTAAACTGTGTCTATATAAATAGAGCTGTTAAAGAATATGTAGTATGGTGTAAACTATTCTCAATGTAAATGATAACATGGATAAATCTGTAAGAAAGTCAAGCAGATTTACAATTTCAGACAGATCGTACTATTTGGCATTTTCTACACTTCATTGTTGAGTTTTCTACTAATTTGGATGCCTAAATCTGGGTTAGTCATGTTGGCACCTTTATAAATCAAAGAGGAAAACCATGCATTTCAAGTGGGTGATTTATTTGCATGCCTGTATACAGATGTGATGAACCATATGGTGGGAGGTGTCTGCTTTTCTTCAATTTTTCTCTTCCTACACAAGGCCCTGGAATAATTCATACCCATTGATTACAGCAATCTAACGAATCTAATGTTTTTAAATAATACTATTTTGTTCTGAAGGCTACTAAAATTTAATTATATGGACATGATTTGCAGTTTACTGTATTAAATTGCTGCCTTACCTCTGAAATAGAGCTAGATATTTAAACCTTAGGTAACCAGGAGCTGCAGCTACAATTTTCTGAATAGTTTTTCCCTTCTAGGCTAATGTAGAGATATCTTTTACTTCTTTTAGATATCATTTGGCAGCTCAAAATTATCCTCTCTCTAAAGTTCATAACAGTGTTTGATTTCAGAGCAGGGAAATAGTTGTTAGGTACGTAGTTGAGTCTTGCAGTTATGTTCTAAATGGAATTCCTGTCATAGTCATTTTAAACAAAAATTTGTGTGGCCAGTTCCTGATAGCTTTTAGAGGTTCATCTCACCTGACTTAAATATTCATCTTAAGAAATGCAGGTGTTCACAGTGTGAACATCTACATCTGAACTAGTCATTTTAGGCACCTTTTGCAGTCAATGGAGAGAAACACACTTTTAAAGTGTGATTTATTTCACCTTCAGAATGAGATGAAACATGTCCTAGAAATACTGGTTTTGCTACTCTAGCTATAAGAAAAAGCTTAGGATATAATAGTTCTTATTTGGGCATTTACGTAGTAGATCTGTAGTAGTTTGAGAACACTCTATATTAATGAAATGAAGAACTTGATATTTATTCATTTAGCATGCTATTGCAAGTCTTCTTTTTCTTTTTCCTTTCATATGGGACAAATGACAATTTTAAATTCACTGATATCCTAGAAAATATACAGATGCAGAAAGAAGAAAACAAAAACCTAAATGCCGGTACACTCCATTTTAACACTATGCCTACATGTGAGATTTTCCACTATGTGACCAAAACACGCTGTCCAAGCCCTTATGGAACTGCACTTTGAAACATTTTACCATTAAACAGAAAAAAAACCCTAATAACTCTGCATCAGGCAATAGAAACTACTGTAGGTGATTCTTTTAATAACTCCTTTGCATAAGGGTGATGTACTCATGACTTGCTTACAGAAAAAATTCTTGACTGAAGTGATGAACAAAAGCTAATTTTGCTGATGAAGATGTTATCTCCAAGTTAGCATTTCCCAAACGTAACTATATCATGCCAGTAATAATAAGTATTAATTGACTGTTCTCTCAGATCTATGTTCACTACATGTGTCATTCATTAGAAAGTCAAGGTTAATATTTTCAAGCTTAAGCAACTGAAGTAAAACATTTCTAAATTCAGTCTTTCTTATCACCCAGGTGGGTTGGAAGATGCCACCTTCAAACATCTAATGGCATTGGGCTCATATATATCTATGTGCATATATATATATGTGTATATGAGGAATCATGGAATCTAGTTGCCTACACATAAGCACCTAATATCCTCTGGGATGCTTTAGAGTTTCCCATTTGAACTTCTGTTGCCACTCCAAAATTTCATCTGTGTCATACCTGCCACCTTGTGTGGATGTCTTAGGTAATTTGGGGCATTTCAGATGTTATTAGACACTTATGTGAGAGCAACTAAACTGAATACTCATCTACTTAACTTAAATATCTCACCTTTGGAAAAAATATTTCTTCCCAGATGATTCAAAGACATCCCTCTCCAGTGACTTCTGTTGGGGACAGCCTCTAGCCATCTAAGTGAAGAAGACTGAATATGAACTTGGTTAACAGAACTAACCCTGAAGAGTGCTAGACTTCTGCAAGACAAGATTTCTTTTTTTTTTTTTCCTCCCTAATTTTTATGTATTTTTTAAGCACCATGTCATAATGGAAAATACGGGGTGACAGGACTGTAAATTGCTTATACATCAGCTTTGACTGATTTTGAAAGAGGGTGATGGATTTGCCAGCTCCATAGATCCCCAAAGGGAAGCTGTGAATAGCCAGTGACTACAAGCTGTATTGTTCCTTGCCACTGCATTTCTTACCTTTGCTAGTAATTTCCTTTACGGCTTAACTTCCAACAGTTGCAGTCCTGCACATGGAAATCAAAGTTTTGCTGATTTAAGGTTTCTGAGCAATCTCTCTGCCCCTAAGTGTACTTAATTCCCATGTACTATGAAGCAGAACTATAATGAGGGAATTTGCAATGAAATGTAAGGAAATGCCAATTTGAGCAGCTTTACACTGGATTTAGAATAAGGCTGAAGAATAATTATTCTGCTGAATATTTTATACATTCTCATTTAAGTTAGAACAATTATATTGCATGAACAATCTATTTTTAAGCAGAAATATTTCTGAAGTTACTTTCACGTATTGAGATTCTCTTCTGAGTTGGCAGCGGGCCTATATTACCTAGTATACGTGCATTTGCTTAGTACAGTAGATAGAAAAATGTCCAAGAACATTATATTCTCAGAATTTAAAGTATGTAAATAGTTACTGATTTCTAAGATAGATTTTAGCTGCTGTTTATCAATACTGAGATTTTAAGTATTACTTTGGGATAAATATTTTTCTTCTAAAAAACTTTTCTTCTTTTATGGTGAATATACAAAATCAAGTCCCTATTTTACAGAAAGAAATATAAGAAATGACTGTTTTTAAATACTATTTTAATTTATAGTAGATTGGTTGCAAAGTTATTTTCCTAAAATCAAATTGATTTTGTAGGGAATAAAATATAATATTCTTGGGGAATGTCTTCTTGTAAGTAACAAAAATCTGGTTCCCTAATATTCTTTTCACATTTCTGAGATACTCTTATTCTACTGTATCATACAATATTTTGTGTTCTGCTGTGTTGATAAACATTATACCAATTACACTGGATACTATATTTGGTAGGAGAGCTAACTCTGAATCAAACTTCTACCAAGGCTGGAAACCTGCTTTGTGAGCAGCCTGGGATCATGATTTCTGACTTGTGCATATGACACCAAAGCTTCCTTCAAATGTCAGTTGCAAATATTGCATTTAATATTTTATTCACTCACCTGGAGGTGTCCTTTGAATTAGAAAAAAATCTGGAGACAATGAGACACATTCAGAAAACATGAACACCTGCAAGAGATCTGGGTGCCAGCACCAGGACCATGATAAATTGTGCATGACTAAGCACACAATTTTTTAAAGTGAAAGGTTGGAAGCTCTCTATTAAAAATGTTTACATTTTGAGAAAGTTTACGTTTCTTTTTTCAATGTGTAGATCTTCAAAAGACTGAAGACATATCAAAGATGTTTTACTTTAGAAAAGAAAAATAAACTTTTCTTTTTTATGTCATGCACATACACCTTTGCATATGGAGTGGTAAGGAATCGGTTAGTGATGTGGTGTACTATCATACTTGCTGCTTTCATCAGAAACAATTCTGTGGGAAAAGGTGCCTAATGGTACAAAGCCTCTGCAATATAAACAGCAACTGGGGGTGGGGAGGGGACAAAAGTGAGAAAGCAGTATTGTACAAAGAGCCAATGCCCAGTTGAATTGTGAACATATAAAACTAAACACAGGTGTATATATGGGTGATGCTAACGTCAAAACAAACCCACCATGTCCTGTTCCAGGCACCGAATTTGATATAGGTAAATAGTTTTATACCAGGTTCTGTACCATCAAATTCCATACATGCACATAGCCAACTGTCTAAATTTGCCCCATTACACAATTATTCCTCTAATTTATTAGTTCTGTTTGATAACAGTTACAAAAGCTTTTTTTTAAGCCTTTGCAGAAATGCCTTATTTATTTATTTATTGGGAAATAATGCAGGGTCATAGATAACAGGATACATTTTGTTATACCCAGTCCATTGTGAGCACAGTAATAAGGAAAGACTTCTAGAGTGTGAATTCTGTTCTGGTAAACCTGTATTTAATTCATAATTACAATACACAGTGATTTTGCTGTTTGTTCATGAACATCAAGGTCTGAACCATTAAAACTTGCATAACTTCACACTCAGTTGTGAGTTATTTTTTTTGAAGTATAATTGAAAAGTGTTTAAGTCATTGTGAATATATTCAAGGGAATTTATTTGGGCTTTCTAAATACATAAAGCAATCTGAAAAATATATAGAGTTTTCTAGATACATTTTAACATGACTATTTTTTTAAATAATGGTGAACTGATGGCAGTTTTCTGTAGAAAAGAATGATACTTGAGGAAATCATCCTTTATGACAAAATGATTCCCTTAAGTCAATTAATGTTAGCTTAACAAATTAATGAGACAGGCAACTCCCTGAAAGCATCCTTAAACTGGCTTAAATATTTGACCAGTTTCATGTTATTTAAGTTTTTTCTGTATGCAAAAGGGGTTTTTGTACATTTACTTTTGCTTTTAAACAGTATTAGTAATTCGATTGCAAGAAAACATATACAGATATGTATTGAACAATTGTAATTAAAGCCAAAGTAACAATGTTCCTAATATTAAGAGATTTTTATTGCCTTATCTGTGTTTTTTCCTTCGATGCAAAAATTTTCAATAAAGTTGGACCACAAAATGTCAATAATATAGACCTCTACTAAACAATGTCTATTAAATGACATTTTTGTATGTAGATCTTTATTAATACTGATTATATTTCTAGCATCTCTCACTGTCAATAACTAAAAACTGTAAATGTAAGAAATAACTTAAAGGAAAGGTCCAAACCTGCAAGGTAATTAAGAGTTCCATATATAACAGAGGACCACAAGATTAGTATGATCATAGTAAAATGGTTTTTTTAACACTACTATATTGGTAGAAACAAATTAAAAATGGCACCTTCAGAGTCATAGCAAAAGATTTACCTATTTTGCTTGATCAGTTTTTCTACTGAGTTCAACTTGAATTATTCCATATTTATAAAGCCTCTAAGCTTATCTAGAAATTTATATTCTTGGAGTTTATCTAGCAATGTGACAGGAATTAAATCAGGAAGACAAATTCATTTGAAAAACAGAGACATAATGTTATGGTATTTTTCTTGATTTTGTTTACTTAACCAATTAAAACCCTGAAAAATGTAATTTCTTTTATGGTTTCTTTAAAAATTGTATTAATAAACATTAACACCAGTGCCACAGCTATAACACCAATGAGTTCATTCTTTTTTGGGGGAACCACTTATTTTGTCTTTTAGGTAATGCTTCTATAAGCACTTCAAAGATAACTAGATAACTATTGTCTTTTGTGTTTTTTTTTTTTTTTTTTTTTTTTTTTTTTTTTTTAATCAGGAAATGCTTTATTCTCACTAGAAAAATAATCAATTAAAGGAAAAAGACAAAAGAAAATTCTGCATCACAGTTGGCTGTCAGTGATCTATAATATCCCAATGGATTTGAAATGAGTTCAGTAGGGAAACTGAAGAAAGAGCTTAGACTTGATTTCTTTGTGTCCATCAAAGCTTTTGAATATAAATCCTCAGGCCCAAGAATGACCACTTTCTGTCAGTATTGTTTTCTCTGTCTTCATATAGAAATCTGTATAGACTCATCCATTTAAAAATAGCTTTTCTAGCACTCATGCCCTTGAACTTCTTCCTACCTCAAAACCCATAGCAGCATAAAGCTTTAATAAAATCTCTAAAAAACAATAAAAGCAAAATAAAAGGTCTTTTTAACGCATAGAACAGAGAAATGCAAGGCTTCTCAGTAGTCCCAGAGAACCTTAATTTTAATTACCCCACAGGACCTTAATTTTGATTACATTTATTTTTGTTTGATTAACACAAATGTTGTTCATATATAAGGATGGGCAACAATAGGAAAAAAATAGGTGTAACTCCCAAATGTAAAATACAGGCTAATGTGAAACAAAGACTTTCTAGTAAAATTGGTTGACATTCTGGGAAAAAAAAAAAAAAAAAAAGCATGCCACAATGAATAAAAAATAATTAGAAAGAGAAAATGGAAAAAATGCTAACATTTTAGAACATAATAATATTAAACTATAAAATTTACAAGCAGCAGTTTGAGGAATTTAATTATTGTTTTCATTTAAATTAATAATTGTTGCAGATCTGATTCCACTGTGATTTTCATATTATGAAATCAAAGGAATTATCTTAGAGAAAAGGTACCATGCTAGATTAAAAATGATGAAATAATCTGCCTTTTGAAAAAAGCTGGTTTTCCTGTAAATGTAATACTGTTTAGCATAACAGCCTATCACGTTACTTTAACTCATACATAAAAAAGGGATCTTAATGGATCACAGAAATCAAGTTTAACACTATATAACATTTTGATTTCAAACGATTCCCTTTGAAGTCAAAGGTAAAATTATTACTGGTTTTGATAAGTGCAGATTAAACATAATGGTAAGAAAAATTTAACATTTAATTAAAACAATATCCCTAAATTCTGTTTAGAAAAACTCCAGAAAATATTGATGCAGGTGTATAAAAATAATCTGAAAGCCCAATTTGACTCATATTGTGGCTAGATTTTACATAATATAAACAAAACAAATTAATAATTTTCTTATTTCAACATAAGAGACCTGGAGTAATCTGAAAAAATTCACATGAGAATGTTTCTTTTTGGATAAATAAAGGCAGATTGAAAATGTGTAAAAGGAAAATGAGAACAAAAATAAAATTGAGGGTAATCTGATGCTAAAAATTATCAAGGCATGAAAAACATTAATAGAAGTAATCCTTTTTTTTGAAGGTCAGTATATAGGTAATCATATTTCTATTGTTTATGAATGTAATGTAGCCAAAATGAAGTTCTGGGAATAAAATTAAAAATGCATTTCTAAGTTCATTAGGTATCTGTGTGGGAGAACAGAATGCTAATGTCTATATTTAATTGCAATTATAATTCTAGAATATTTTTGGTTTGGTCTCAGTAACTTATGTTTATGTGAAGCATAATTTGTAGAGAGGTAACCTCTTTTATCCAACGAGGTATAGTTGGGTAAAATGGACATGCTTGTCTGTGGAACACTGATCGCAATTCAAAAGCCAACTGACTATGGAAAACTAATATTGAAGATTTTGCAGCTGATTTCTAATTAGGACAGAGAAGCATTTAAAATATATAAACCAGTATACTTAGGTTTCAGAACTGAAGTTCATTTTGTGTCAGGAAACAAAGATCTCCATGTATGCTGATGCTGCTAGAAGGAAAGACCATCTTCAAATGTCCCAAGTACGAGGCTGTATGTATTTTGTCATCTCAAATGGTTTCAATGGTTTCCATTAGGAAAAAACCCTCTTTAAATTACAACCAGAATTCCTTCTCAAAATTGTTAGTTACAGAGGACTGTAAGGCTCCTGTTTTTGGACCATGAAACGTTTCCTAAAGGATCATCAAGGCTTTAAAGAAGACCTATACTTAGTAGTCCTGTTCCCAGACCCTGTGCCTCCCTGACTAGTAGAATTTCATATTTCGCTAGTGGCCTTAGGATTCTAACTGATTCAGCTGAGCAGATAGAAAGCATCAGTGTCAAATCTACTGCCAAGGCAAAAGCTCAAAGCATCATTACTGCCAGAAATGATCAACCCTAAAGGGAAGCACAAATGACACTATAATATTTGCCAAATAATCAAATGGTCTAATCTTCCTTATTTCACTTGAACTTATTCTGATTTCTCTACTTGCAGTTACTCTGTCATAAGTGGGAAGTCGGAAATTGTCAGCTCTAATCAGGCAAAGTCATGTATGCATGAGCATCAGAAAGAATTAAAATGTAGTATTTTTTATCCCTCTTGAAATGTTAGAAGAGGCTCCATAGAATGTTCTGGTCGTGGTTCATCTGTTGCATGATGCAGTGAAGGAACAGTATCAATTTTCAAACTTTACATGAGCTTTCAACATGCAGAAGATGGATTAAAAAATGAGATCAGAGCCCACATACTTAAACTGAATGTAAGATTAAGAAATAATAAGGAAACTGTTCTTTTGACTCCCATATATGAACAAAACCCCAGTGCAGCCGAAGGATTGTTTTGTGTATATTTAGGTTAAACACATAGGCTTCCCCTTCAATAGACTAACATATGTGTTTAACATTGGCAAGGAGGTACAGTCTGAAGTTACAGAAAATAAGTAATCTTGGAAGTTTATGTTTAGATTTGTTTTTCTTCCTACAGTAGAGCAACAGCTCAGGCATTATGAATGAAAGTTTTGATATCCAGACTTTCCCACCTCTTCCCTTCAGTAAGAATCAAACTGCCATTTAAATGAGGAAGTCATAGCCCATTTGAAGACAACACCTGAACAGAAAAATTCTATATTACCATCTAATTTTCTCTTTTAAAAAACACAGTTTAAAAGCGATTAAATATACTTAAATGTTTCTGCAGTTAAAATTCTTGCAGCCATGAAAACTGTTCTTGTATTCCTTCCTGCTCCTTATGTAGAGCGGTCCCTTGATTATCCAATTCTCCAGGATGCATTCATAAGAACAGTTATTACTACTCCACATTCACATATTTACGCCTACAACAGCCTGATTTTTTTCTTGTTCACTGACTGTGAACATGAACAGTTTTTTATGATTTTATAGGGCATAAATACTTAATCGTTCTCACTTCCAAACTTCTTCCAAGTTTGTGATCAACAGAGTATTCCCTGTGTAAAACCTTGTACTCATGAAGTTATCATTCTCATTGTCTGATAGAAAAATAATAATTTCACAGTCAGTAAAATCCTAAACAGTGCTGACAAAGTCATGGTTGTTTGAAAAAAAAAAAAAAAAAAAAAAAAAAAAAAGATACAAATTAACTGAATAGGAACAAGTCATGCAAGAGATTGACAAAGTGCTGTGTCAACATTATTCTAAAATGGTCAAAACTAATGGGAGTATAAACCTCTAAAAATAAATACAACCCACAGTATACTAATATTGTAGTTCTAAAGTTACTCACGTCTGACATCTTTCACTTGATAGTGTGAGAACAGATAAAAGAAGTCATTTTAGAGGTGTCATCAATTTTGTGAACTGTTGTTATGCAAGGGGTTTCTATAATATGTAGACTGTAGCTGGTGCTTTCGCTTTAGTCTCTGAGGCAAGGTCAAGGCTACCAATGCCAAAATTGTACAGTTTCAATATTCCTAAAGAGGTTCATGTGTCCTTTAGAATAAGTTGGGCAGCTTTAGACACTATTCAAGACACCCCGGGGATTAATAACTTCAGGAGACTGGATCTTGCTGAAATTAACACAGTAGAGTCAGCTAATTAATAGTACTGTACATACCAAAGCAGAGATGTAACGTTTTTAACTATCGGTCCAAATGTGGTTATTTATGGTGTTTTTTATGTGTACTGATGGATTTAGAAAAGAATCTTTCCAAATTGATTTCTTTTTTCCTACAAAATATCATAAAAATGCTCTCTTGTCATTTAATTAATAATAGATAAAAAAGATGGAGTGCTGCATTAAATTTACACCATGTATGTCTATATTTAACCTTGACAACAGAAGCCCCTATTTCAGAATCATAAAAAGAAATAGACATTTTTGAGTATAATACATCTGGCCTATTTTAAATACTTATTTTAGGTTAAGATGATGTTTTTGAAGCATGTACTTTACTAACTTGAAAGCGAGCTTAGGGTTACTAATTCAGATGTGAACATCTGCGATGGTGGAACAAATTACTTTTTCAAAAATTCTTAGAATTAATAACAGAAAATGTTTAAATAATATTTTGGGCTTTTAAAAGTCTTTGCTATGAATCCAAATGTTTCCAAGCACTACTGTGACATAATATAAAACATTCCTTCTACAACAAAATCACCAGTCCCCAGCATCTTGCATGATACCACTGTTTCTATTATAGATGTTAATTCTTGTGGTTCAACATTAAGAACATACATACAGTTCAACATTTCAAAATATCCATCAAATGGAAGAAAATAGAATTGAAGAATGAAATTAAAACTTGGCTTTTTACTAAAAATAAACACATTTTCATATGAAGGATTTTCAGGAAATGCTGGTTACCAATTAAAATTCCAGATCCCTTTTGATACTTTTAATGACATTTCTTCCACATGAAGAAAGATGAAAAAAATTTGCTATAGAAATTGATCAGAACAAGGATTTTTGTCTGAAAAGTAACACAATAATATTTCTAATGACTTCTTACTCTGACTTCTTCCAGTTTATTGGAATCTAATTCTCTCTTTTCTGTCTTCAGAGGAAACTCCTGACATAATACTTGATAAAATACTAGGACTAGTTTTACAGCAATGGCAACCTCAGCTACTGTGCCTTTTTTTTTTTTTTTCTTCAGAAAAAACACCCCAAACTATCAAAATATGTTACAGATTAAAAAAATAAAGACTTTATGATTACCTGTGTCCATTCATTAGTTTGAGGGTCATATGCTTCCATAGTGTTCAGGTATGTTTGACCATCATAGCCACCTACTGCATATAATTTGTCACCAAGAAGACAGACACCAACAGCATCTCGAGGCATACTCAGTGGAGCCACCATTGTCCATGTATCAGTCTTTGGATCATACCTGAGGAAATAGAAATGAAACGGAATGTCCAAGAAGAAGATAAGTATCAATTCATGCTGATCTTCTCTGGACTTGAATATAATATTATTTTTTTTCTGTGGGAAAAAAAATCTGTCAGCATTCTATCCAAAAATATACTTCCTAACAGCAAAAAGATAACATATAGATTTATTGTGTTCCCATTTCAAACCTTTAAATGTTGATCAGGAATGCTTGCTCAGCTAACCTTTTGGAATAAAATATTTGTGGGGTAAGGTGTCATAAAAAAAGAGATTGGAGAAGAATATAAGAGCAATATCTGGTTGTGTGTATATTTATATATATATATATATATTTAAATAGGATATTTTTGTAGCATATTAAGAATATTCTTTCTCAATTTATGTTTAATTTTAATTTATAAAATTATACTATACAATATTCACAGATAGAAAACCTCCCTAAGAATTCAGGGCATATGCTTAACTTCATGAGAGTTAGACTTTCCTCCTGATATTTACTCAGGTGATGAGACTAATACTGTTTTTAAGATATATTCACCACAGAATTCTTAAAACTGAGAGCAAAATGCTTTTAGTATAATGACAGAAATTAAAAAATTAAACATTTAGCCTAAGCCATTAATTTAGATGTTCATTAACAATATAAAAATCAGTTCGTTTGAGAAGCGATTCCATTGTATCTATTTTAGACATTTGTAACACAGAAATTAATCACCTTTTGATAGTGCCTCTCAGTTTGATACTAAGAATGTCTGGAGTATTAGGTTAAACTAGATGCCTCATTTTAGATGACAGATACTACTAAAATAGAATACTGTAGCACAGTGTAATAGAATTAATTTAATCTGTACTTAAGCACCTCTATTACGTAGTAGAATCACTTGATAACTAGTGGAGAAAATAAACATTTTAAGGTTTTGAATCTGTTGATGAACTTTAGTAATTTGCTTAAGTGTAAGGTAGATCACACTTTGGGAATAATAATTTCTCTAAAATAATTGCAAAGGAAATCTATAATGGCTAAAAATCTTATTTATTTACAAGTTCTGTACTATATTGATATATAAAACAAGGCATCAAATCATATTCTCCTACACCTTCAAGAAACAGTATGAGCTATAAGTTCATTTTCTGGGGTGAAGTCAAGTTCTTTCAACGTATTCTCTTGTACTCTAAACTTTATTAACTAGAAGTTGATAATCATACCTAAATTTGTATATATTCTTTACAAAAAGGAAAATTACAGGTTTTTACTACAAAAGCTGACCATAAGAGCACCTGTAACTCTTTCAATCATTCATATTTTCAATAAGGAAAACTGTTTGAAGTCCCATGTTGAACAATGGAAAATTCTGAACTTTTAAAATATAAATATAAATACTGCAACAACAATGTTACAGTGATTTGCTTGTAACTGCCTTTTGGTTCAAATATATGACCTTCAGATTGGACAATAGCAGGATTGTCTTTAATCTTGATTAAATTGTTCTTGGAAGCTAAATACATTTTGGGAAAAAATCCTACTCATCTACTGGCTGCTAATCATTCTGGCTTTATGGGGTCTTCTCACAAAATAACATGCTAAACGTTTGTGTACTAATTTTTATGTCCAAAATATCATTGATTGTGTTGTTATTTTTTCTTTCTTTTTCTAGATTTTCTATATTTTATTTATACACATTCTTTAATTTTTCTATCTTTCCTTAAGATGTTTTGAGTTAAATATCTAGATATGTGTCAAATATCTTAAAACTTGAGAGGAAAATTCTTTAAAACAATGCTTTAAGATGTGGAAGGAAAATGTATATGCAATGAAAAAAAAAAAAAAATTGAATGGATCTTTTCAAAGATTGTGTAACTTTTTCAGCAACAACATTGTATGCCTCTAGCTGAGAGAGTTACCAACCAGTGAAAAGCATCAACATGCACTGTATCTTCACCTGCCTACAGGCAATAAATTTTAATAGACTCCTTGGTACACTTCACTTGAATTAAAAGGGCCAAGGTTAGGAGGTGCAAAAGCAGGGAAACTAAATGCAAATGACATCTTTGGACCTTATATATATATATATATATATATATATGTATATACAATTATGCAAAGCTAAACAGAATTCTTGTACCACAATTCTGTCAACAAAATAGAATTGCACAAGAACTTGTTTTTTGTAATTGCCAGGAAAATGTCTGAGATTTCTTATATCCTTTCTTCTAATAAAAACAACTGTACAGTTCACCTTTATAATAACTAGGTATGCCCTAGGGTGAAAAGGATTATGACGAAAGTTCCTGAATGTGAAAAGAAATAAATTTGACATCAAGGTGAGACAAAGGAGAAAAACTATACATCACTTGCTTATGATTTTAATAGATGTCAAGTCTTGAGTAACATTTGGAAAAGAAAGCTACTTTATAAAATCTGCCAAAATATCTGCAAAATATACTTCTTAAATAGGAGCCAGCTATTTTACTTTTTAAAAATAATACAACATTGTCTTTTCCCAGCTTCTGAAGAGCAAACACAGCTATTATTTTATGTTTGAATCCCTAGGAAATTCTTTACAATTACACCAACCTTAGAAGAGTTCAAACTGGGAGTCCCAATTACTATTGAGCAGGATTTTAGCAGTAACATTTAAAAAACACATTATCTGCCCTCACTAGATTTACATAATCTCAAAAATAAATTTTCAAACAATTTGTCTGGTTTGACAGTCTTCCAGGAGCAAATTGGTACTCCAATAAAGCACATCCTATCAGGCTATATCAGAATGACAAAATGACGGAAACAGAAACTCATTCCTGAAGAATGGACTTAGCTTAAAAAGATGCCTTAGATATTCTTTCAGAGAGACATAAAATAACTTACCATAATAGACCTCATTATCACTTACTAGTCTTTGGTTTCCCAAGTTATTGAGATGTTTTTATTTTTTTGAAAATTATGTATTAATTTTGAATGTAAAAACAGACACACTAAGTCACATTTCTGTCACCTTATAAACTTATCAGTCACTGAGAGGGTCATGAGAGTTTTTTCATGTTTGTTTTCATAGAGTCCACTGGTTAGTTGACATCTATTCTATGCAAGTTCTGATTTCTTAGTCCCAACTTTTAGTCTGGAAGCTAACTGCCCATGAAGTACATTATCCACATTTTTTGCTATCAGTGCAAAAATACCTAGACAAGGAACACTATATAATGTCATTCAGATACCAGTACATAAAACAGGTTAAGGATATGTGGTTTAGTTTGCTGTTGCAATCCCCTCTGAGAAAGACAAATATGATATGATGGGGTTTGTCTTCAACATCAGAAGAGTTTTCTTCTCAGACCAAACAATGAAAGAAAAGCTCCCTTACAAGTACCAATAAACAGAAGTAGCTGGAGAGATTTCCTACTTATTGTTGCTAGCAGTCTTAATATAAATTTATATAAATGAAAATTCTGGTTATTGTTCCTTATAAATAGAAGCCCACAAGGATGGCACCTGTAAGTACAGGCATCATGGGATTTCTCTGATGAACTTTCCATCTGTTGGAGTTGAGAAGTGTTTGGCAGTATGTGATCTTTGCTTACATACAGTAGAGATGGGAATGAGTTTGAGACTGAGCAAAATCATATGGATAACATAAGGAGTAAGTTTTAGCTTCTAATTTTGGATGACATATTTAGTAACTGTAAATGCCAAGCCAGATTCAGCAGAAGCAATAACTGACATTCAATTAAAGTTTAACTCCTTCAGAAAATAAATAATGTCTTCCAGCACCTTGTATGTTAAAATAAACTAACTATTCAAACATATCTACTTAACCTTTGCAACCAGTGCAAGAGTATGGAGAGTATGTTATTCTTATTTTATAGCAGACAGAAACAGTAAAAAGTCAAACCTTCATGAAACATTTGAAGAGTATCTTCAAATTCAATGCTATAATCACTCCAACTCTGCCCTACTGCCCTACTAGATATTCTTGAATTTGCAGAATATCCACTCGCAAAATTCAGGGTACTCTAAACGCAGTGTATAATGCTTATATGAACACATCAGGAAGTGGCAGTTGTGCTGAAGGAAGCAATGTCATGTACTGTAAATAGCCATCACTAGCCTTTCTATATTGCTTCTTTGCTCAGCTATGTTTTTAGAATTACACAATACTTATAAACACAATTTGGTGTCATAAAATTGTTTCAAGTTTGAACTTTTATCTCTGGAAAGCTTAGTTTATGATTTCAACATGTAATATCATGCCTTAAAAGCAAAGATTTCTTAAATGAGATGTGAAAAGAGTGGATTTTTGTCCATGCTAATATAGAACAGTACTGTGAAAAAAAGGAAAAGTAAATAACCCTCAAAGAAAATGTGTTCTACAAACTTCTGTGGAATTTTTGAAGTAAATAATAATTTGGCAGTTCTTTGGGTAAAAGTATCTGTTTAATTTTACCATCACTTAGCTAAGAAAATGATGCTACTGGTCATTACTTTGTATTCACAACATGTATGCACAATTGAATACCTTTCTACATAGTCCAGCAGTCGGGAACAATGGTTAGAAGCAGGAGCATCGTGGCCTCCAACTGCATAAAGAAAACCATCACATGTCGCCACTCCTACACCTCCTCTTCTCTTACACATAGGAGCACACATATTCCATTTATTTGTGTGAGGATCATAATATTCCATTGAACTCAAACATGAACTTCCGTCCCGACCTCCAATGGAATATAACCTAAGAAAGCCCACAGAAATAAAAATGTTAATAAATCAAGAGCTTGGAACTGTAGAAATAAATAAATAAATACATAAACAAACAAATAATTTTTATTTTTTTTTTTTAAAGAGGAGCATCTGGGGTTTTTTATATGACATTAGGAAACAGGGGGAAAAAAAAAAAACAAACAAACAAAAACCAAAAAAACCCCACAAACAAACAAACACAAAAACCAAACAAAAAAACCACAACCCAAAATTCTCAAAATCATGTGAAAGTCATATGGTCAGCAAACACAAAAGATTTTCATATTATTACCAAATTCACATACTACTTAGTGCTTTGCCCACCTGAATAGAAAGGAAGATATTTTCTTTCTGGTAATGGATATTTTCATTCTTTGATTGCATATAGTGCCAAGAATGCCATAAGTGACATACAGATTTGCCTCTATAGATTTATAAATCATGTAAACATTGTTGCTGCCTTACTGCTCATCATCTGCGAGATAGACATGAAAGTGCTAACTTATAATTGGTAATCCAGACAAATAAGAAATATGCAATTATATTTCCATATATACAATCATAGTTTCTCTGTGTTTTTATCATGCATCAAAGTGGTGGGAATTAGTCTGACAACTGCCGTCCTGTATTTTAACATTCCGTCTTGTAAAATTCTTTAATACTGAAGAGATCCACAAGCTTCTAATTCTCTGTTCTCAAAAAAAAAAAAAAAAAAAAAAAAAGCTAGCAAGAAAAAGAAGTACTGCATAAATTCTGTATGCGAAAGTGCAAACCATATGATTGACTGTAGTCAGTCTTTGATCTAGTATTCAGCCTATTCCACATACAAAACTATCAATGGGGTGCTCGTGTCCAGAATGAATTTTACACTTACAACATAGTAATCAAATATGCAGCGCATTGCAGAAAAGAATATCACATTATGTTTTAAACATGTATTTTTAAAAGTATTACCTCAGTTTCAAGGATCTTGATTATACTGAGGAAAAGTCTTGCCCACACTAACATTAACATGTCTACTCAGCAAGTAAGAAAATAATACCCCCAGGCACCGTTTGTCGATTTTCTTCATCTGAATATGTTATGAAGGTTGAGTTCTGTAGGGAAGCCATGGAAAACTTCTGAAAATATTTTAAATTTGAAATGGCAAAAATGTGGTTTAACGAAAAATATGTTGTGTTTGTCACTATCTGCAGGCAAGAAACTTGTTTCCTTCCTTCCTTTATAATGGTTCCCAGGAGGAAACAGTTCTGATTGTTCTTTCCCACTATTACCATGCTATATTCATTTCTTATATTAATCCTTTTGCAGTCTGTTGCCTTTTCTACAGTGCCTGGAGATTAACTAATAGAAACACAGGCTATTTAAAGTCCAACCACTGAGCAATTTAGGATGCAAAAGCTGTCTGTCTGAAGCAATTATTCATTTGGAAGCAGTTACTGTCCTAAGCGCTCCATGAATTCAGAGCTAGTTAAATGTTCATTTACCATTACATGTCATTGGCATGGATGCTGATGAATAAGGAAATACTGTACTACCACTAGATATGTCACATTAGCCATAGAATATTTTGGTACTACCTGAGCGACAAGCTTGTGTTCTGCTCAAGTATCCAGGAGAATTCAGACTCCTCTATGAGAGACATTAAAGCAAATACACTTTTTCTGCAACTCTTTATGTAGATCCAGCCCCAAGACATTTACCTTTCTATATGATTAACAGGTGAGATCCAAGTCAACATTAAGACATCTACATATAAGTGTTGGGTGTCTACAGTGCCTAAATTGCTGTTATGCTCAGGGTAATTGGCCAAGCCTAAAGGAACAATTTGGTTCACCACCCATAACCAATGTTTTTTTTTCTTCAGCATACAATAAGAACTGCAAAACAACACTAAAAACATTTTAAACATGTGATCCAAATACATTTACATAATTATAAATGTGAATATAAGCATTTACATATAGGTTTCTGCAAGGATGTTATCTTTATTTTCAAAGATAGGGCTTGGTTCAGCTGCCCACAGTGATAAAACATTATTTGTGACATCTAGAGTGCGGTGACATTCCCTGCAAGCTGGCAGATATGACAAAGACTACACAAGGAGAAACATGCGTGATTGCTGGAGGTCAAGTAGGCTATTCCTGAGACAATTCAAGTGGCAATAGACAATTACATGTAGGTAAGTTAACTGATCCCTAATTTTCAAATAGATGTCTAATTAAATATTTGGACACTAAAACACCTCACACAATTTTTAAAAATGCAAACTACTAACACCTGCGCAGAGTTCAGTGTGAATAATCATGTGTTCCCCTAGCCTAAATACCTGCCACGTTGTTTATTTCCTCTGGCATTAGAAGTTCCATTGTCTTTGAACTGAAATAAATCTATAAACTGATACTTCCACATTGAAAGTGAAGCACACTTTTTCATTCCTCTTTTTCAATTACAACACTTAGTAAAATATAGCTAAAGGCATTCCTGAGTTTCTGGAAAAGAAACAGAAAACATTGTTCATAATTGATAAGTTTCAGCAAGAGATAGGGACCACCAGTTTTTATTAAAATGCTCTAATCCATTCAAAACAAAACAAAACTAAGTTTGAATCTGTTCATATCTTGGTAAGGAATAATTCATAAAACTAACAGTAAAATTTTATTTCAAAGAGGTGTATTTCAGAAAAATGGAAGCTTGAAACTGAGTAATAGTTTTAAAGTTGTAGTTGTGGTTGAACCTTAACACCTCATTCGGTAGTCCCAAATGTCCAAAATGACTCTGAAACCAGTGCTGAACATTCAGGATACTGTACAGCTAACTGAAACTTTTTAAATTCTTACCATAGAATCACAGAATGGTTTGGATTGGAAGCAACCTTAAAGATCAGCCAACCCCCCTGCCACAGGCAGGGACACCTTCCACTAGGTCAGGTTACTCAAAGGCCCGTCCAACCTGGCCTTGAACACTGCCAGGGAGGGGACAGGCACAGCTTCTCTGGGCAACCTGTTCCTGTGTCTCACCACCCTCATGGTAAAGAATTTATTCTTTATAGTTAATCTAAACCTACTCTCTTTTCTTTTACCCCTCATCACTACACTCCCTGATAAAGAGTCCCTTACCATCTTTCTTGTAGGCCCCCTCTAAGTACTGGAAGGCTGCTATAAGGTCCCCCTGGAGACATCTCCTCTCTAGGTTGAACAATCCCAACTCTCTCAGCTTGCCCTCATAGGGAAGGTGCTCCAGCCCCCTGATCATCTTTGTGGCCCTCCTCTGGACCCTCTCTAGAACGTCCATGTCCTTATGTTAGGGTCCCAGAGCTGAAGACAGTACTTCAGGTGGGGTCTCACGAGAATGAACTACAAGGGAAGAATCACCTGCATCAACCTGCTGGCCACACATCTCTTGATGCCACCCAGGACACTGTTGGCTTTCTGGGCTATAAGCGCACATTGCTGGTTCATAGTCAGTTTTCAATTCACTAATACTCCCATTTCTTTCTCCTCAGGGCTGTTTCCAATCCACTCTTCACCCACAAGTCCAGGTAGATGACATCAGTTGCTCTTCCCTTATGCACTAATGTGGCAATCCCATTGTAGAAGGCCACCAGATTCGTAGGCATGATTTGCCCTTAGTTCAATTATTTTGGCTGTCACCAATGACCTCCTTATTTTTCATGTTCCCTAATGTATTTTCCAGGAGGATCTACTCCATAATCTTGCAGGGCACAGAGGTGAGACTGAGTGGCCTGTAGTTCCTTTTTTCCTTTTTTAAAATTGGAGATTATTTCTCCCTTTTTCCATTCAGTGGGAACTTTACTAGACTGCAGTGATTTCTCTAATATGATGGATAGTGGCTTAGCTACTTCATCCACCATTTCCCTCAAGACTTACAGGTGCATTTCTTCAGGTTCCATGGACTTCTGTACCTTCAGGTTCCTTAGATGGTCTCAAACCTGATCTTCTCCTACAGTGGGTGGTTCTTCGTTCTCCCACACCCTGCCTTTGACTTATGTGTCTTGGGCAGTGTGGCTGGAGCACTTGCCGGTGAAGACAGAGGAAAAAAATTGAGTACATCAGACTTCTCCATGTTCCAGGTAACCAGGTCTCCTGTTCTCTTCCAAAGAGGTCCTACATTTTCCCTAGCCTTCCTTTTATCACTGATGTACATAGAGAAACTTTTCTAGTTGCCTTTGATGTCCCTGGCAGATATAATTCCATTAGGACTTTGGCCTTCTTAACCCGATCCCTGACTGGTCAGACAGTTCATCCCTCTGCGGATGTTTGATCTCAGGCAGCAGCCAGATGGCACGTGGCCGGCCCTTAATCTCCCCTCCCCCCTCTAGTAAGATAGGGGAGGCACAAAAGAAGAGAATTCATGGGTTGAATAACAAAAAAGAATTTACTAAATATAACAAGAGAACAACAGGAAAAATAGTGAGTTCAAAAATAAAATGGGTAAAATGCAGCAGTGGCTTACTGAACACGATGACCGCCCCCCACAGCAGCAATACCAACAGAGGAGCAGACGGCGTGTGCCAGTCCCCAGCAAAAAAACAAGAGAGCCACTTGCCCACCTGGGCATGACATCACATGGTATGAAATACTCCAATGAAAATTAACTCCATCCTGGTCAAAATCAGGACACCCTCCCAGGCTACCTGTCCTTGCTTCCACCCTCTATAGGCTTCCTTTTTGTTTCTGAATTTCTCCAGTAGCTCCTTGTTCATCCATGCAGGCCTCCTGGAATTCTTACCTGCCTTCTCTTTGATGGAATGCTTCGCTCCTGAGCTTGGAGGAGGTGATCCTTGAATAACAACCATTTTTTTGAACCCCTCTTCCCTCCAGGGCTTTATCTCCTGTTACTCAGCCAAGCAGATCCCCAAAGAGGCCAAAGTCTGCTCTCATGAAGTTCAGGATACTGAGCTTGCTGTTTGCCCTCCATGCTACCCCAAGGATCTTGAACTCCACCATTTCATGTTCACTGCAGCCAAGGCTGTCCTTAGGCTTCACATTCCCCACCAGCCCCTGGATTGCTTATGACCTGTGTTGTCCCTCCAAAGGATATCAGGGTGGTTGAAGTCCTCCATGAGGATCAGGGCTTGTGAATGTGAGGCTGCTCCTATCTCTGTATGGAGGGCTTCACCCACTCAGTCTTCCTGGTGGGGTGGCCTGTAGCAGATCCCCACTATAATGACTCCTGGACTCCTAGAGGGTTACACCCCCTCCTTGTCTTCCCTGTCTGTTCTTCTTAAGGAGCCTGTATTCCAACACTCCAGTCATAAAAGCCTTCCCACCACATCTCCATGATGCCAATAAGATCACAGCTCTGCAGGTGTGTGCACGTCTCTTGCTCCACTTGTTTATTCCCCATGCTATGTGAGTTTGTATAGAGGCATTTAAGCTGGGTTCCCAATGAAGCTGACTTACTGGCTGGAATTCCAGTGTGCTGCTCTTCAGGTTCTCTCCTGTTGACCTGCAATCCCTCTCCAGGCTCCGGGCATCTATTATTGGCACTGGCATCAAACTGGTAGGAGTGGGATGGATTGAGGTTCCCCTCCACCAAGAGGCCCTCTTCAACAGCTTGGCAACCCTATGACTGAAGATGCTCTTCCCCTTCTCTGACAGATGGACACTATCTGCCCCCTGTAGACCATGTTCCTCAAACCAGTTACCATGGTCTAAGTAGCTGAACCCCTGGCTGTGGCACTAGTGCCATAATCAACTGTTATTTGTCAGATTTAACTGGTCCTTTCAAACCCCTTCTCTTTGACTGGGAGGATCGATCAGAAAACTACCTGTGCTCCAGAGTTCCTTACCACTGCTCCCAGGGCTCTGTAATCGTTCTTGATATGGCTCAGATTGTATCCCTGATGCCCATGTGAAAATATAGCAGCAGATAATAGTCAGTGGACTGTATGGGGCTCGGCAGTCTGTTGGTGACATCCCTGATACGAGCCCCCAGTAAGCAGTACACCTTTCTAGAGAGAGTGTTAGGCCAGCTGACGGGTGACTTCGTACCTCTCAGAAGAGACACGCTTGCTACTATCACTCATGGTCTTTTCTTAGTTATGCTGGCTGTTATACAGGGAGTAGATTGAGTTGCCTTACACAGCTCCAAAATCTCTCCTGATGTTATAGAGCTATTTAGTAGTCCAAAGATATTTAGTAAGATTCCTTCTTAGTGCTTAGGGTCTTATTTTATTAGATGACTTAGAATTAATCCATTTTTGCAGATTTGTCTTTCTTGGTAAGAGCTTATAGTAAAATTTTCTATAGGGAAAAGTACAACGCATTTTTTCTAAAAAAGCATGAAAACCTGGCATTACTGAGATCAGATATCAGTCCTGCATTTGCAAGAGCTACTCTTATGCTTCTTAACTATATTCAATTCTATTACTTCATTTACCAGGTACCACCTCTGCTCTGGATGATTTGTTGAAAATACTTGTAAATTGACTTTCCTTTTCATGTGCAAGTACATTCAGAAGTCAGAGATGAAAGATAATCCAGTGAGTCTGAAATTAAAAAATTCACGTTCCTTAAATTTTTCTTGGTTTATTAATTTCACATTGTTAATTTATATTTTTTTAGAAATTTTAACTTAATTTACATATTACTTCAATTAGCATCAAACACATAGCTCCATTTTTTCTATTTCTCCCAGATTACTGATATCTTTAGACTTCTTGTAGATGACATATCTCTTAATAGCTTTTGAGTACCTACAGTATTATAAGATTTTTATTTTTAACATTGTGCAATTAAAACGAAAGCTCAAGAGATAATCATAATCACAATCATGTAATAGTCATATCTTTATTAATTTTTGACTTGGGAATCTCTGTTAATTGAATAGCACCTCGTTTTGTATTCCATCAAAACTTTGGGATTCTATTAAATATTCTATATAATGGATTCTATTATATATGCTATACTGTTTAGAGGGGAAGATTGACAAGGAAAAGAAAGCATACAGTATTGAGTACTTTTATCTCCACTGATAACAATGAAAGTTTTGCCTGTGGAGATATTAGAGATTTCTATTCCCCATCATCTATATTTCAGCTTATTCAGACACTATGTGTACATATAAATTTAGACTAAACTCAGTCTCGTCTGAGCTGGAACTTTGTCTTTTCAGGGTTGGCCTTTTTTTTTCTGCATTAAGATGGATTGAGATTCCTAAACATTTATGTGTGTGTGTATATATATATATATATATATATATAAAATGTCTAGAAAGTGCAGGAGAGGTTTCAACCTAGAAGACAGGAAGTGTAATCATGTTTGGCTGGACTAAAAGCATTTATAACAGTGCTGTCATTAAAAACCTTTGATAACTAATCAGAAAAGCCATTTTTAATTCAGTTTGACAAGCCAACCTCAAAAGACAAGACTGCCTTTGATGTGAGGTAGTATTGTGAAAACAGTTGAATCATGCCTTTGCTGCATTTCTTAACAATGTTTTGCCTTTCAAAATTGTGAATATCAAAGACTATATCCAGTCTTTTGCTTAGGCCCTTTTGTACCCTTTTCTGCCCCTTCAGTGTGCCTGAAAGAGCAACAGAGGATTACTCTGCCACAAAGGGTATCTGCCTAGTAGAAGTGAGGGGAAGGTAATAATTTTCATCAGTGCCAGATTTCTGTATTGCTGAATCAGTCCATGCCCAATCTACGAATCAAACTGTTGGAGAGGAGAAACATCTATGCATGCTGACTTGGTTATGCCAATGAACAGGAGTTTGCTGGAAAATGTTGAAAAAATTATAATTTTCTGAATGGAAAGCATTAATGAAGTTTTATTTCTGTGTGTAAATTTGGAAGGGAATTTCATGTATTTGATGCAGTAATGGAGTAGTGGAGTAAAGTAAAAATACATACAGTTTGACCAAAAAAAAAAAAAAGTGAAGGGAAAAAGTGCCTGCAATTAAAGAAATAGGAACTACTGATAGAAAATATTGAGAGAAAAACACCCTTTGCATGTTTAATACCATTACAGCAAACTTACACTAGAAAGTATAATTTCCTAATAGAAAGAACCTGTTTCAAGTCAATGTAATTCTAATCAAAGTTATATGGGCTACATTATCTCTGCAAGACCAGTGACTGAATGCAGATCCTACAAGTTAAAAATGTTCTTGACTGTAACAGGCTATAAGATAGTGAAGGCAAAATAGTATTTGTAAATTAATAATTTTGTTAATTAATCAGCATGACCTTAAAGTCCTTTATTAGTTCTCTTATTATTTAAAAAAGATACAGTGAATTTGTTATTAAATAAGAAATTGTTACTGAACTCAGAATACTTTGTGCTAGACTGAGCTAATATAGTTATAATATTAATCTTCCTTGTGAGTTTAATAACTCTAGACCATAGAGCTGTTCCATTTTGTTCTGTCTCAGTATTCATTTATTGCATAATTTTGAGAAAAAAAATTTGAAATCTACACCTTTTTGTATTTTCCGCAGTAAAGGAATAATATTTTCAACATGTGTCCCCTTTTCCTTATAGTGGGAGGCAGAATAACTGCCTTTCTGAGAAAAGAGTTTGATCAAAAGCAGTGGTTAATAAAGAGCACATTCATAAAACATCAGCAGTGTCAAAACAGTCATAAAAAAACCTGAAATAACTTCTATGGGATTTAAATTAAGGTATAAATTTATTTATAGGTCAAAGTACGTTAGAGTAAAATTTAGTAAGAAAAGAGACAAGATTTTAAAAGTTTCTGTGAAAAAATTCTAAGGCTCAAAACTTTTGAGCTAGTCTTTAAAACGTATGTCATTCTTCCCATTGCAAAAGGGTTTTATAAAATTAGTTACATTTATGAAATGCCTAATGAGTAATTAATATAATCCTAAATCAAATTTCATATTACTTTTTAGTTGAGTAGATAATGTAAATTCTGTTATGGTGTTATGGAAACATACATGTGAAAGCATGAATTTTTTGACACGGAAAACCAGCTGTATGTCAGTAATAGCCAAAATACCCATGTCATTCATAAAATACTGATTTTAAAATATTTCTGTATTTATGGATGCCAAGTATAGCACTTTTCTTAGTTCAAATGGTTTAGCAGAAGAATAATGGAATCATCAATAAAACACAAGAGCAAAGAAAGCCTCAAGCAAAAAAAAACATGAAAAAAGTCTGCTCTGATGGGAAATATAATTGTTTCAGTCATACTTTCTTATCTTGTTATCTTGGCATGAAATTTTGAAGTGTTACTTTAGCTTTAAAAATCACAATTACAGCATATTAGTATTTTATTTATTTAACAATATTGAGCCAGTTCCCTAGTTTTTACTGAAGTATGAAAATTATCAGTGCATTACAATTATATTGATTACTTGAAAAAAAAAAAGTCTCAGATCATTTAGTCTGTGACCTCCACAATGAACTAATCTATCTCAATTCAGTGAATTCAACCAATAATGAAAGATTCAGCTGAAGTTGGTCTACCGAGTCAAAAGACATTTCATTTTACCCCAATATTAGTTATTAAGAAATTAATCAAGTTTCAAATTAGAAAAACAGAAATATCAGTTAACAGTGGAGATGTTGTAGTATTCTGTTCTGCTGAGTATAACAGGTATTTTTCATAGCTGCTGTAAGGGCTGTTGCCCATAAAGGTATCCAGCTGAGTATCAAATTAGATATTTAGCTTTCTTTAATTTCAGAAATACTTTTCCAGATTTACACATATGTGGAAATAAGAAAGTACATGTATACACATATGTGAATGTAATTGAAGTAAATGTCTTCATTTGGTCAGGAGAGTATCTCTAGACCCTCTGCACTGAACAAGGGCTCCCTTCAGGTCCCACCATACAGTCATTAGGTACTCTTTGAGACAGGCTGGGATTCTCATACTTCATCTCCCACTAAAGAATATAATTAAAAGCCATTCTTTCAGAATAATCCAGAATGGGGGATGCTAATATTTTTTACAGTTTTGACCATGACAGATAAGACAGTGGCTGCTGAATACTTTTAAAAGTCTGTGCTTAATTGTGGAGACTGCACAATTTAAAAACCGGCTGTGAATCTTTCTAGGAGTTATCCACACTGCCTCCTGCTGTCTACATTGGTACATATGTTACATTTAAAAGATTATTAGGAGTGACATGATTGCTTTTTCTTCTCAGATATTAGGACTGATTAAGTTAACTCACCATGTCTTCTTGGTCTGAAGTACCCTTACACACCTAAATGAACTATGTTATATTTATTATCCATGTAGAATTTGTTATTCATTACAACATTTACGGAAAGAAGAACAATGTAGTAAAGACAAAATGTTCCTTATTACAAAAACTGAATGGCAGACCTTACAGCAAATGACAGTCACACTAGCTGTATACCAGTCAACAGTCAGCTAGTCCAACATCTTGTTTGTGTGTGGGATGGATGAAGATAAGTGCATGGTGGGGTGTACACACTAAAAGATGTAGATGTGCAGTAAGCATTCAAAACAGAAATGTGGCCTAAACATCTGGGAGCCTGACCACAGTAATTCAAGAGAAAAAAGGCTGATCAAGTCCCACCCTGCAACACAGCAATGTCTTTAGCATCTGCAATGTTTCCTAATAATCACTTCGGTTCTAAAGAGCAACCTAGCTCTAATCCTAGCTGCATATGCATATATCTTGGACTGTAGGAAAAATATTGATTTTAGTGTAAAGTTTCATGATTTTTCATTGTCCTCTTCTAAGAGTCACATACATTTACCTACCTTGTATCTGTTCTAGCCTTTTTTAAGGCTAGCCTAGCCACATAAAATGAAGGAAGCCTGGACACACTCCTATTTTACAGGTTGGATGTAAAATACCGAGTTAGATCTTGCTTGAAAAAGAGACAATACGATGCATATTGAATCAAATTGCACATTCACTGTGCTGTACAGGACCTCTGCATAGGAAATATGAATTTGTGGGCAAAAGTACAAAAGATCAGACCAACGCACTGAATTACTAATAAGCTTTAATGATTCTGCTAAGAGAAAATGCCACAGATAGTTTATTATATGGTGCATGAAAGGCAAAGAAGCAGAACTCCTGGAGGAGGTTGTAATGGGCCACGCAATCAAGTTTTGTAGGTGGTTATATGAATGTAATACATTGCTAATTCTCTTGTGCTAACACTGAACTGCTATTAAGGACTTTGTGCAGTTATTAACCTTTGCTTCTGCGAGGTCAGTACACAGTGCATATACTCCTGTGAGTGACTGACTACGAGACAGTTTTGAGAACCTTTCTTGTGCACACACTAATTTGGTTTGAATTCTGCCATTTTCTTGAAAATTAAGTTTCAGCAAGCTAAATTTCTGATGTAGTGACAATGCACAATAGTCATAAGGGACATATAAAACTAAAGCAACTCTTATTTACCACAGGAACAATATTGATCTAAACCCCACAAGTTTCATTCCAGCTTTGTCTCATTAAATGACCTGAAAACAAAACATTCCCCTGCACATATGCCAATGTCTGTGTTGGCCAGCTCTTTGTGTTTCTTATTGAATATGAAAAAAAGAATAGCTGGAAAAGCTAGGATAATAATCCAGTTCATGGAAATCCATTGCTAAATGAATATAACTATTACAAAACCAGTGGGACTGAATGAATGTAACTGAATATAGATAAATAAATGCCTTTTTTTTAAAAAAAAAAACAAACACCAAAGCCAGTATTAAAGCCTTGCCACCTAACAAATGAAACTGAAAATGTAACAAATTAATTTGAATGGGTGTGAATGGACAAAGAGTAAATATGTATATGCATATGATTATTTTTTTTTTTTTTAATAATTGCTGTATTCTGTTTTTATGAATGGTTAAGCAGAATTAATAGAATGTGGAATCCATTCTCATTTTATCTGCTACAGTCATGCCACAGACAAAGTCTGACGTTACCAACTGATAGTAAATAATTTCATAAAGGGCACAACCACAAAACCACATTTTTATGTTGAACTGTCTTGCAATAAAAATATGAAAAGGGAATACATTGAAATCTCCGTGACTAAGGTAAACAAGAAAAAGGAAGAAAACCTAGTTTATGGACAAAGATGAGGCTTTTCAAACAACTCCAATATTAAACATGTTGGATTGGATTAAGAGGACCTATGTTTAGGGGTTTATGCTATTAAAAAAAAAACCCAAAAAACAAACCCTCTCGGTCAGTTTAAGCATGTTGCTCTTAATATTTGTATTACATTTTCCTGCTTAAACGAATCAGCAGTCAGAATTTTGACATCTTTCTGGAGATTATAAAATTGTGACTCATGTCCTCAAGAGTGTTTGAGCATTTGTTTACTTCCTTTGATACCAAACGTAGGAAACAAGAACCACAGATAGAGCTTTGGCACCAACCTCCTGAAAGCTCAAATGTTTTAAAAATGCCCAGCACAGCTTTTTTCGAAACTGCTATAACAAATTAGGTGAACCCTAGCCAGACCTGTTTATTTGCCCCAGGATAGACCTGCTGCTTGGGTACTTGAAGGCCATCCCCATTTTTCATCTTTTATCTACCTAATTTAAATGGCTTCTTTTCCTGTTTCTAAGAATCCTTTCTTCTCAAAACTCCATTTAGATAACATTTGATAGGAAACCTGATCTCCTAACTCAACACAAAAATGTCCAGTGTGTGGCAATTATTTCATGATTAAGTGTGCAAAAATCAATATTGTAATTGTACTGCCTGTAAGTGCCCAGTTGCTGAAACCCAACCCACCCACCTCAGGGCACGGCTCAGCCCCTCAGGCCAGGGGGGGCACCTCAGGGAAAGCGTATTCTAGAAATAGCCAAAAACACCACACAGACAGAGCGAGATGGGAAAACAGAGAGCAGAGGGAACACCAAAGTTAGGGAAAGAGGAGTAGGCGTTCCATGTTAGATATCCTCACTGCAGGCTGTGGAGGACCTCACACCGGAGCATCAGGGTACTTTCCTGAAAGACTGCAGCCTACGGAAAGCCCACGATGGAGCAAGGGAAATGTGTGAGGAGAAAGGAGCAGCAGATAGGAGCAGTTATGGACTAACTGCAACCACCATTCCACATACCCCAGGACTGCTCAGGGGTGGGGGTAGAGAAATTGGAATGAAAAATGTAACCTCAACCTGGGAAAGAGGGGAAAAAAGGTGGTTTTTTAAAATTTGACTTTGTTTCTCACTACCCAGAATCTATTTTATTAGCAATAAATTACATTAATTTTTCCCAAGTTGAGTCTTTTTTGCCTGTGTCAGTAATTGGTAAGTGATCTCCCTGTCTATCTCAACCCATGAGCTTTTTTGGTCCTATCTAATGAAGGCGAGTGAGTGTGTGAGTGGACGGGTGGGCATTTGGCTGTTAGCCAGGGCTAATCCACCATAATAATGCACATGTAACTGCAAATTCAGAGCATCCCTTTTCTCCTTCCCTCATTGTAAGTGCCTAAATGAAGATGGAGACTAAAAGCAATTGTAATAGAAATACTAATGACAATAATAGAAAATATATTGCTACTTCTTTGTTGAAAGAATCAGATACAATTCAGATAGATATTGGTGAAAAAAATATTTTCCTGCAGCATTTCTCAGTGCTCTTGCACTTTTCTTCAGAGAAACCAAATACCTATAAAACTTTTTTTTTTTTTTTTTTTTCCCCTCAAATAAAAGATGATTTGAAAGGGCACGTAAATAGTTCTATTTTTTAAAGGTAAGATTAGACAATTCCTTGCTTTTTGTCATCTATCATAGATCAATAACAGTGCATGATATTTGATATAAATGAAAGCAGCAGGTGGAAATACCAAGTCCACTAAAGCACATCTTTGACGATGTGGCAATCAATAAAGGGCAGAATTCCCTACTCCTTGGTTCTACAAGATATTACCATGTGAATTAACTGCTTCCCAGTGCAGGCCTAAGTCATTACATTTGAGCTTAACTCAAAGTACTGCTGTGATGTTCTACCACTTAAAGTCAATCTGCAGATTGTATTCACAGTTGAGAATGTTTTCTTTTTGTAAAAGGAAATTTTACACAGATTTACTGATATCTTTTAAAAAGAAAAGAGCCAGTCTTCTTGCTGTGAAAACTATAGTAACATAAAAGAGCGTGGATCATTTCCACAATACAAGTAAAAATTCAGGGATATTTTTTGTAATGTAATTTTTATGGCCATATAATAGCAAAATCTATATAATTTTCAGTTATGGTTGTGTCAAGAAATTGTTTGGAATAGCATAAATCTGTATGATGGTATGTCTTTTAGGTATATATTCCAGAGGAAAGTTTTTAAACTTAATTTCATTTTTACTTACAGTTTCTCATTATAATAAAAATTTGGAAATTAAATTACATTAATAAAATTAGTGTAAATATTCAGTGTTCTTAGGGAATGTATGATTCATATATTAGAGACTTTTTAATGGATAGCTAATAAATAGCTACTGTATTTTGGAGGCAACCACATTTTAAATATAATATTTAAATTTCAATTTACTGCATTGGAACTGTCAACTAGTATTTTTCTTTTTGATTTTACAAATGAAGAAATTAAGACATAATCTTGAAACAGTAAGTGACAGTTTTAAGAAGTTTCTGGAAAAAGTAAGATTCTTTTCATACTTTTGATTCCTTAGTGCTTCTGACTTACATTGTAGAAGAATATTTCGACTTCAGTATTACCTCCTGTAAACTGTAGAATACTAGTTTTATATTGCATATGTTGCATACTAGCTACATGTCACTTATGTCATCCCCCAAAGAACCATTGAAATTATCCCAACTTCTGACCTCTCCTGTTATCTGCATAGAAAAAGCACTATCCTTTCCTGATTTTTTTTTTTTAAGTGTAAATCTCCATTTCACATTTAATGTCTTAACACCCACATCTACTGGTGATGTGAGAGAGTACATACACTCTAATTTCCAGTCTGTGTAACAGGGTTGTTAACAGTAACAAGACAGAAAAGACTATGCTATTTCCGAATCAGGAGAGACTACTGACCATGTTTCATCCCATGAAACTTTACAGTTATAGCAAGTCCTAGAGTAGCTACCAAAGTATATTAAAAATTGATAAAGATATCAAGTTTTTTTTAAAAAAAAGTATAGTAAGGCTAAAAATCTCCACACTTCATTACTGTTTAATTATAAGAAAGGTGTACGGATGAAGGAGATGGACGCTCCAAAGCCTCAACACAGATCATTACTGCTACACAGCACCAAGTGTTGATTTGGGGAAATAAAATGTTACTGAAAAGGAAAATTATTGGAATCCAATCTTTGGTGTCACATGAAAACAGGTAATATTACCCTTTCCATGAACCTATAAACATGCATTTAGAACCTGATGAGAATTTTGTGTACAGCTTCCTATCTCCCTATCTTTTTTATTCTCTCTCTGCCATCTGAATTGTATCTATTTCTATCCATCTGTTCCTTTTCCAACTGTAATACTTCTGTTGCTTTTCTTTGGTATGACAGGCATTCTTAATAGTCGTGGTACCCCCTATTCTAACTTCACAATTTCAGTTAAACTTCCTTCAGTATGAATAACCAGAAATGAACACAGTAATCCAAATAGCATAAATATTTTCACAATGAATAAAACTTTATGCATTTCTCAGTTGCATTTTCTTTTTTTTTTTTTCCCCCCAGATTTCTTCTACTGCTTTCTTTGTACAAGGTACAGAGCTTTTTTTCTGTCTTCACAAGACTTGTGCATTCACATGTATACTATTAAATATTCAATTTGTGTTGCTTCTTAGGGTCATCCAAATACTTCTGTAGAATAGTCCAACATGCCCCATATGATAAGGTTCCCTCTGATGTCACTTTGAATGGTCTGATAATTTAACTAGTGTGCTCCTTCTGTTACACTCCTTCATACCAAAGCTGATCTTTAAAGATTTTTAAAGAATTCCAGCAGTAACTTTGTGAAATCCTAGTTGTGACATAGAGTTCTTTTCTTCTTAAAATACCTGTACTATTTTTTTTTTTTATTTTAAGTAATTATTTCCTGTGTAATGCCAGATAAACTGCTTTATTGAAATTCTGGTAGAATAAATCTGGTATGTGTCTTTCTTTTAGCTAGAAAACCACCTATCCCTTCTATTAGTTGTTCTAGCTGCCCCTTACATTTAGGAAGCAACTTAAGAAAAGAGATATTGTTTGTGTTCCTGACTGAAGGATAGTAACTACTGTATCTTATTATTGTGGGAACTCTGAGGGTAACAAGCAGGTGACATTCGTGCTGGGAGAGGAAGATGTTCCATTCATGGGTGAAACAGTACGGTGACCTCAAAATGTAATAATGCAACCTGATTATACAAAAAAAAGTACTCTTTTTTTTTTTTTTCCTGAATTTATGATAAATTCAGCAGGATTTTATGGCTTCAATAATTAAAAGTTTTTTTCAGACTGGATTATGATGCACACGCTGACACAATCTTTTTCAGCTTTTAGGGAAGATTTTGATATAATATAGCATTTTCAGTTTAAATTTAAATAGTGAAGTAATATTAATTTCTGTGTGCCCTCTTTTGCCAAATACAGATAGTATTGCTTTCCATTTGTTTGAGAAGCAAAATAATTTATCATTGACTTGTACAGATATGAGTGAGCTTCAAAAAGTAAGTAATCATAAAAAGGTTCAATAAATTAAGAACTAATAAGAATTTACTTAGTCATCTTAGATCCTGAGGAGATCAGAATCAGAATTTCCACCATAAGCTTATAGCAAAAGGCAATTTTAAACCAATTTTATGGTAAAATATATCATTTTTTTTCTGCTTAAAATGGTTTAAACTGGAAAACCAATGAAGTGGACCTTAGATGTAGAGAAGAACACAAATGGGATAGTTTCCATCATTAACACACAAAAGAAGAGACAATCTTTTTTGAAGTATTTAAGAAGCTCACATTTGAAATATTTAGCATACAGAATCCCTTTTATGTAAAGTGCCCAAAGCACTGTGGGAGATATATACACCCGTAGAATAGCTTCTAACTCTCTCACTTCAAAGGTAGTCTAACCCTGCTGCATTTTATTTATTTTACTTATTTAATTCAGTGCAGAAGAAAAGGAACATAAGAAATAACCAGGAAAAGATTCCTCAAAACTTCTATGCTAAAAAATAGTTTCTCCTTTGTCAAATATTAAAGCCAATCTCTTGCTTGCCATTGAGACATCCATTTATAATATCCTTGGAATTTCTTTACTACAAAAATGAATCCATATTTGTTTTCCTATTTCAAAGTGAAAAGTTCAGATGAGGAATGCAGCATATGTCAGTTGTGTGGAACAGCAGTGTAGTAAGAATAGCACCAGACTTGCAAGTTTTGGTCCTTACATATGTTTTCAAGTCCCAGTTCTTGGCATATGGAATATTTTTTAAAGACGAAAAAAAAAAAAAAAAAAAAAAAAAAAATCAGTAGTATATTTGTTTCAGTGAGACCACTGCTTTTCAGTTTCCAGCTGTGTCCAATCCACTTTTCATTTAAAGGTGTTCTTATGCAATTCATGCAAAATTCAGTTAACCATTTATTAACTAAGCATTAAATACATGCTCAGCTGAGCAAAAGAAACATACCTGGAATATATATACATAACCACATGTACCTCTTCATCATTTTAGATCTATATTTGCAGGATTATTTGCCTAGATCTTGTCTCTGCTAGTTGGCTGCATGGCTTATGCACTATCAAAACCACGTTCTTTTAGAGTAACAGGATTATTAAAGCATATTTGTCCATTTGGTCTACTCTGGAACATTTCAATGCCAGCATGACTTAGTAAGAGAAAGCAATGACAGCTTAGCCTTAGTGGTAGGTATAAAATACTATAAATCAAATATTATAATATTAATAATTAATACTTCCAATAAAGCCTATTTAATCCAGAGTTATTCTGCAAATAGGACACAACCATAAGATGACAAACTCATAAAATTAGTTAACATTTTAAAGCCTGTAGTTTTAATTAATTTGAGATTCTATTTTAAAAAAATAATACCTACATATTTTTATAATGATGGGATTATGGGTACTCTGTCAGACCTCCTGCTGCTGCTGCAGAAAGGTACACAATTTCCTATAGTTCTTCTAACATAGTTGGTTTTGGGATTAAATTAAACTTCTTGTTTCAGTGAATCTTGTAGTCAATAGAAAGAGTCTGACTATGCCAGAAATCAATTCACCCTACTTATCTCAAGCCTGTATCTTAGGTCTGATAAGCACAACTTAATATAAAGGATTTCTGAGAGTTTTTCCAACTGTATAATAAAACTGAATAATTTTCAACTGGAAGAAATAGGGTAGGCAAAATTTAGTGCGTTGTTCAATTATACAATAGCATAGTCTACCATGAAACCCAATAGCCTTAATAAATCCTTTTTTCCCTCTATACTTTATCTCCCAAATTTTATTAACTATTTTTTTAATGGCCTCAATATTTTCTTTCTCATTCCATCTCACATCCTTTCTTCCTTGCTGTTCAGTAGCAATAAAGTATGAGGAAAATAATATGCCAGAAATTTGCCTTATTCCATTGCTCCCACTATTCCCAAGGGATTCTTTACTGACAGCCCTTTATTTATATTCTGTTGACTACAGTGGGATTCACCTTAAATATCAAAAATATAGAAGTCAGAATCTGAGACAGTCCTCAGGTTTCCTATATAGTTAGTAGAGAAAAATGGACACTTACAAAGCACAATTCATGCCGTCCTAACACAAATGTCTAAAATAAGTAAGACAAAGGATATCCTAAAAGTACATCTTTCTTCCATTAGGAAATTAGGATGATTGTCTTAGCTGTAGAGGCCTATACAAAAATAACTGAAGTTGTGTGTCATTATTTCCTTCCCCACCTATGTTTTATTACAGTTCACACCACAGTCTTTTTCGTCACATAGCTAAAAGCAAGTACTTTACAAATTATAAGCAACAAGTAATACATAATAGTAAGTTACTATAAATGAGTTTTAATAAGTGCCACAATAAATTTTTTAAAAGTGAAAGTTATAAAAGAGAAACTATGAAACTGAGCACAATTAGAAATTACAGGTTTAATGTAGTCTGATTGTTTTGAGAAGAATCAAATTTCTGTTTACTTGCAGTGTGAATGTAGTTGCATTCAGACAAAAAAGGTTTCATTGGTCAGCGTTTGGCTGAATCCAAGTATAAAATGCACACACAACAAATCTTATCACTGGGTACATGACTATATTAGATGGATAAACTTGGTTGGTTAACTAGAACTGACATATACAACATAAAAGTCAGATGAATCAACTGACAATTTGTCCTGAATTGGTTTATACCTTACACACTGACATGTCAGGTCTATAGTCTTAAGAATTTGATATAAATATTAAACAAAATTAATGAAGAAAAAATATAAATTACTTATTTCAAGTAAATGTAAGTGCCATGAGATATATGGAGAGGTGCACAACTGTGTCTACATTTATTTTAAAAGACACCCTCTATTACAGTATGTTAAAAGTTATTTACTACTGTGACAGTTATTCATCCCTCCAAGAAATGTGTTTCAACCATGTAAGAATACCCTACTCACTTGCCATTTAAAGCTGCTACTCCAACAGTGCTTCTGGCAATTGACATACTTGCCACAAATGTCCACTGCTGACTTTGAGGGTCCCACCTCTCAACTGTATTCAAATAACTCCAACCATCATGTCCTCCCACTGCATAAATAGGCCCTTCAAGCACTGTAACTCCTAAAATGGAGGAGAGAGTGAGAGAAGATAAAAGTATGCTTTCTCTATCAAGAGTAAAAGAGTTTTCCATAACACAAGTAACAAATGAACTTGCATATTCAAAGTGAAAATGGAAACACTGATTTGAGATTTGATTAATTAAAGATTAACAAGCAAGAATAAAATTAATACCACTGCACATGGCTTTATGAAAAATAGGTCTTGTCAAACAAACCTAATTTCATTCCTTGAGAAGATTGCTTGCTTCCTAGAATAACCTGTCAATGATGTGATAGTCTTAGATTTCTGTATACTGTTTAACTCACAACATTCTGATCGTGAATTAGATCTTTAAAATATCTTTAGAATGTCATTAAAGTACATGATTAATTATGGACTGGAAACCTGATAGATCTCAAATTATTGTCCACCTAAAGGGGTTTTCACTGAATGTAATTGCTCCTACCAGAATTCCATAGGAAATGGAATGAAGTCTGATTCAGACTTAATCAAAAATTATTTCAGTGTTTTTGTCAATTTTGTAGAAGAAAATGCACAATTTTCCACTAACAGGAAGCATAATGGACTGACACAGAATCAAAAAGCATATTAAAATGCTTAAGCAAGTAACTTACAGTGAGAAACTTAAACTGCTTCATAAATTTACCTTAAGAAAAAGAAATAACAAGAGAATGGGTACCTTCACAGGAAAATAATGTTGGATATATAAGGATTCTTTTATCTAGTGAAGAAAAGTAAAACAAATAAAATGTAAAACATGGAACACGAAGTAGGAAAAATTAAAATAAGAAACAAAATTTTAACTATGCAGGTTTTTAATCACCCATTCAAAGGACCTGATGAATTCTCTATCTCACAGTATCTTCAGTTAAGCTTAGAAGTCTCTGGAAGATAAGTTACAACTCAGCACTATTTGTTACAATACTCAGTTCAGCAATTCCATTCTATGACTCCATGATCCCAAATGAGCACTGTTCTGAAAAATCTCAGGCTAAATCCAATCCTAAATAAATGTGTCTTTTCCCACTCCATTGCACTTTATTTGAACTCACCAAATAGTCAGAAAACAGTAGATCATTAAAGTTTCAGAGAATGGGTTTAAGTATTTCTTGCAGAAAAGGATACAATTTATTTAAATCAATGCAAAGTTTCCATTTTTTGTGTAGAAGTGTTTTGTTCTTTTTCACAAAAGTCGTTCATTCAAAGCTTAGTCTTTAAAACCATATCTATCAATGAGTCTGAGTCTCATCTCAGTGTTCACAGAAAGTGTTCCTGCACTTTGAGTGTTGGTTTCAGGTTTTGTTTTGTTTGTTTCTTTTTTTTTTTTTAAAGAAAAACTCTAGTAACTCTTACTAAAATTTTCCTTCTTATAAAGTCGGAGCCTTGTCTTTTTCTGTAGAACCTCATGTGAACTCATTCTCCAGTTTCTTCTGGTATGAAGACTCTTGCTTATAAATGCTTTTTATTCAATCATGTTTCACCTATATTTTTCCCACGATATTAAAGTGGATATTAAATTGAACTCATGATCTATATAGCTCAATAGTTTATCTCAGAACACAAGCAGCAAACATGTGGGAACATGTGTTAGTGTTTGCAATCAGGGGATAATACGCTGTAGTTGTGGTGGTTTTTGTTTTGTTTTGTTTTGTTGTTGTTGTTTGTGTGCTTGTTTGTTGTTTGTTTTGTTTTGTTTTGTTTTACCTTATTATCTAATAGATATAAATATTCTTAAATCCTGAACAAACAGGTTTACATTGTCAAAATAGTATTTGCTAAAATTTGTTATAACAATACTGTACTGTAGCTTTTTATGTATATACTCTTTACTTAGTGCAAAGTTAAATAGAAAATCAAATTCTTGTTGGGCTAAAATCTTAATCATATTCAAAGAAAGTTTAGGTGTGTTAATATTTCTATACACATGCATATGTATATAATTGGTGTCTAAATGCACAAACTCTCTTACCTTCACACATAAGTAGAGTTGTATTTTGCAGAGAATTTCACAGTGGAACTATGATTCATGTCACAACACATCTCATCAGTTTTGAAGTTTCCACCTTTGACTTCTTCAAATAGCTTATTTATGCTTTCATTAGGACATAAGGAGTTGTCCTCAATTTACTTTTTTTTAATCTCATCCAATACTGAATACTTTTTATCACATCCTTTTATGTTTGAGATTTATTCTCATGTTTTTTCCTGTTGCGAATTAAGACATCCCAATTATTTCAGTCATATTTTGTAGAAAATTTGCTTAACTTGTGTCAGGGACTGTATTAGACTGTCTCAACATTGCTGCTGCACCACTACCACTTCCTGGCTTCAGCATCCTGTCACTGTGGAGGACTACGTTCTGAAGGAGATGAATTGTCCGTGAAGAAACCACGATATCCACCCGCAGCTGAAACAACAACATCCTTGAGAGTGCCTACCAGGCTGCACCTGCTTGCTAACCGGGTGGAGAGGAAATCAGGGTGAGGAAGACGTGCAGAGGCTGAAGACGCCGCAGGTCGCCCCCCCCGCCAGTACGACCACTGTGAACACCTGGGCATGCACACATGGAAGAACATGGGGCAGCATGTATTACAATGAGCTCCATGGAAATGGGCGGACTCAGGAGAAATTGTAGGGACTGGGGCAATAAAAGGCAATAAAAGGACTGCGTGCTTTTCCTTGGAGCTGGGACTTTGGTGGAGTTTGGAGCTTGCAGCACCATCACCTGCACCAAGACCAAGCCAACAGGATGTCACTGGATTCATGGTGGTGGTAATTAATCTTGCTCCATCTCTACTGTTTGCTTGCTTAGGTATTCTGACTTTTCCTTTCTTTTTCTCTCTGTCCTATCACTATTATCTGTTGTTACAGAAAATGAAGTTCACAAGGTTGTATGGCATCTGACCTTGTTTGTGTCTTAATCTTGCTCTTGGTATCATTTAAGAACCCTCCCCGATATTGGATTGGGAAACCTTGCAATCAAAAGACTGTTCTTTCTACATTTTCGTGGATTATCTTTTTTTTTTTTTTTTTTTTTTTTTATGACAATTAAAAGTGATACGCTCATAGCATAAAAGTAACGGATTTTCTCTCTGCATTTTCTGCCATACTCTTTAACTGAGCCTTATACAGGAAATACTTTTCACTGGCTTCTCTATAATGAGAACTTTACTGGGTTTATACAATACACGTAGAACCCTGTGAGATGCACAGTTTTTTCAGATTTTTTCCCCAATGTCTTTTACTTTAGATTTACCAACTGCTGTTGTGTCATGAATTCATCTGGCTTTTAAAGTTCATCAGAGTGCTCTCTGAACTTGTCTGACCTTACTGAATAACTTCTACATACTTTGCTATCATGTTGTTTAATTCCATTTCCCCATAAATTAATCTTACATTGACGTAGATAAATGTTGTAGTTAGAAAACTGTCAAAATAAGAATGTTGACTTGGTGTGAGATTCATGTCATACTCATTTCCCAAAGGTGTGAATATAGTTACAGTTACACCAGTGAAGAAATCTGGAAGTTTATTTCGTTGGAGAACTTTAAGGGATTAAATACAAAATTGCCTGTTTGAGTTCACCAGTTTGCATTGCTTCTATAATAGGAAAATTTACTGGCAAAGCTATAGGAAAATTATTATTTCCATAAAGGACAAAGACAGAATAGCTTATGTACAAAAGTAATCTTCCATGCTGCTGACTAGAGTGCATACTAATTTGCTATGAATTTACATATTTAAAATCTCTTCAGAACATCAAATGCATTGACATCATTACATTTGCTCCTCAAGAGCTGGTCCAGTTCTGGCCCACTATGTTTTAAAATACCTGATTAATTTCATTCTGTTTTGATATAGTTGTGGCTTTATATGTGAGGGCAAATCATAATTTTGGAATATGTAAACTAAAAAAACCAAACAAGGTGCTGTATTCTATGAAAGTAGTATTATGTCTATTTTAAGTATTTTGTCTCATTTTTTAAAGAAAAATTTGCTTTGATATTTGTAGACATCTGAGAAGCATAAATGCAAAATGGAACAGATTGAGAAACCTGTAGTTACAGCTGCTATTGAGTTCCTATAATGGTACACCCAAGAAAACTAATGAATGTGAATGTAGTACATGTAAAGAATATAAATAGTATGAAGGAACTTCAGAAAGAATTACAAAAGAACCATTAAAAATCTAGAAATCTTGCTGGAAATTCCATGAGAGATGTTGGGTTTATAAAGATATTTTTTCTAATTGTAGTGTAGAAGTATCTACACAAATAAAAGACTGTATGATTAAGAGGCTAACTGTAGGAGAAATAATAAGATCTAATGACTGAAATTAGTAACCTCTTAAATTAAACCTAAGAATAATATTCTGTATTTTAACCAATGATGGTAAGGATTTATTGGAATTACAGATTTAGGAGTGTGCTAGCTTCTGTGTTGCGTGAAGTTTTCATATCTATCCTGATACATTTTGAGATAGATATGCACCAACTCCTTGAGATGACATGTCTTCAAGGAATAAATGACAGGGAGAAATTCTGTGTTCCTTTTGCAGACAGTCAGTCTACATAATCCCAGCACTAACATCACAGTCTCTTTGACTTTGGTATAGACTGTGTCTTTCAGTATTTGTTCTGGATGGAATCTGTCTTTTTTTCCCAGTTACCAACTCTGGAGTCTGGGCTAGACAAACCTTTCAAACTGATAATTGCAAGAGGTCTACTGATGACAGGTTTAAATGACAGAAATGTAAAATACAGCACATAGTCTAATATATCATGGCATAGAGAGTGAGATGCTTTGTGAGACAGACAACTCTGTGAGAGAAACACTAGGCCTCTACAGTGAATCTAATTGCATAATATGTTTTTTTCTTTCTTGTTGAACAATAAATCCATTATTTCTCTTCTACTCTTCATTCATGCACTCTCCTTCCCACTCCAGTGGGCTGATAAACTAGGAAGTCTCCATATCTTCCATCTATTAATCTATTGCTTAACACAGATTACATGGCACAGGTATAGGGGAGATAGAAAGTCACCTACTGAAAACTCACCACTCTATTATGATATATCAGAGACCTTTTGGTGATTTGGTCTGTCAAATAAGAGCAAAACGGTTGGATATTCATTCTTGGTTTCCCAATCATACCTCTTTCCAGAGAGTCAAGGCAAATGAAATAGTTTCCTCCACAGAAAAAAAAATGGATGTTATTTTGATACTAGTTTGCTCCAGAAACAAGTTTCTATTAAAATCGGATAGGATTATGCCAGATTTTCTTTTTCAGTCCTCCAAAGATTATTTTGGTAGGCTCAGCATTCTCACTGACAAAATAAATTTATGTCATATCTATAATACAGCTTTAAACACTTTTCTACAACTCTGTGACATTTTCCTCAGTTTATTTAAAGCTCTTTGGGCTAAAAAAAAAAAAAAAAAAAAAAAAATAGAAGCCATTAAAAAGCTCATCGAAAACTGGATGAACTTAGTATTAAAGTAACAGAATAGTATGAAGTTTACTAATACAAAGCACAAGACTAACAAAGATTAGTAATAAGATTACTTTGCTAGACTCTGCTTACGATGGAGAGCCTCACTTACGAAACTAGGAATAATGCTCTTCCTTTTTCTTGCTTCCATAGCTATGTATTGTATTTAAAAAATATTCAAGGAGTGGGATCCAGCACTCAGTTATCACAACTACCAAATCCCTACTCTTCCTCTCATTTTTCTTCTATCCCATTCTGTATTAACATGCCATATAATAATTAAAGCCCCTACAAAAGGATCTAAGGAGATCTATCCCAGAGCTTCCTGGCTACCCTGAAAGGGTGGATATCACATTATCAGTGTAGTCATTTCCGGACTAGGTCAAACTTTGGAACCTAGACATCCTACTGTTTGGGTAATTAACTCAATTACTAATATAGAAAAACTTAGTGACTCACAGAAGCAGCTCTAAAGCTTACAAAGAAAAAATTGTACTTAAATCCAGACTTCACTATGTCAGTGAAATAGATAAATATGCACCTTGCAATACTGGTCAATGAAGTAAGTACTCTTTATCAGACTTCACAGCATTCTGGGAGCAGTCAAAATAATGTTTTCAACAAATTTCCCATTACTTTTTTTTTTTTTTTTAATGCCTGTTTTTTTGTTTGTGTGAATAATTCCTTTTGATTATGCAAATTTTGAATAATCACTCTCAAAATATTGCCTTCTCAGTCATTGCTACTGCAGCGTTTGCTGAATGTATACAGATTTCAGTTATTAATGGGATAGGCATAAACAGGTATAATTAAAAATTATGAAACAAGAGTTGAGTGTTCAGGGAAAGTTACTTCCCTAATATATGCTTTCATTTCTTTAAACAACCAATAATTTGCTTTATGAAGCACGTATAAAATATATCACAGCAATAATAATTTTTATTAATCAAATAAAATCAAATCAATAAAGGCTGTTACTTCTGTGCTGCAATGCCATTAAGAAGCTTTCATTCCCTCTTCACTATTAAAATGATATTCAATATTTGTTAATAACAATACACAATGATGTATATATAGTTTTAGAGTTGGAAAAAAATCACTTCATACTGTATTGGGTTTGTGTGGAAAGATTTGGGGTCGACTTCTCTAAGAAGATGTTAGAAGCTTCCTCCATGTCCAACAGAGCCAATACCAGCCAGCTCCAAGACGGACCCACCGCTGGACAAGGCTGAGCTCATCAAAGACAGTGGCAGTGCCTCTGTCATAACATATTTAAGAAGGGGGGAAAAATGGTACAACAACTGCAGCCGAAGAGAGGAGGGAGAATATGTGAGAGAAACAACCCTGCTCTCACCAAGGTCAGTGAAGAAGGAGGGGCAGGAGGTGCTCCAGGCCCGGGAGCAGAGATTCCCCTGCAGCCCGCGGTGCGGCCCATGGTGAGGCAGCTGTGCCCCTGCAGCCATGGGGGGTAACGGGGGAGCAGATCTCCACCTGCAGCCCGGGGAGGAGCCCACACCAGAGCAGGTGGATGCCCAAAGGAGGCTGTGGTCTCGTGAACACCCTGTGTTGGAACAGGCTCCTGGCAGGACCTGCGGACCCATGAAGACAGGAGCCTACACTGGAGCAGGTTTGCTGGCAGGACTGGTGGTGACCCCACGGGGGACCCACGCTGGAGCAGTTCATGAAGAACTGCAGCCCGCGAGGACAGATGTTGGAGAAGCAGACTTCTCCCATGGGAGGGAACCCATGTTGGAGCAGGAGAAGAGCGCGAGCAGTCCTCCCCGAGGAGGAAGGAGCAGCAGAGGCAGTGTGTGATGAATTGACCACAACCCCCATTTCCTGTCATGCTGCACTGTTGGGGGGTGAGGAGGTAGTGAAATCAGGAGTGAAGTTTAACCCAGGAAGAAGGGGAGG
>NW_020799091.1:40967986-40972568 GCF_003259725.1 Athene cunicularia
GAGGGGGGGAGGGATTTGTTTTAAGATTTAGCTTTATTTCTCATTATCCTGTGCTCTGATTTGATTGGTAATAAATTAAACTAATTTCCCCAAGTCAAGTCTTTTGCCCGTGATGGTAATTGCTGAAGGAACTCTCCCTGTCCTTATCTTGACACAAGGGCCTTTTTTTATATTTTCTCTCCCGGTCTAGCTGAGGAGGGGTGTGATAGAGTGGCTTTGGTAGGCACCTGGCGTGCAGCTAAGGTCAACCCACAATACATATATATCTGAGACATCTATGTCTGTGTGACAGAAAAGGCAGTCAAAGAGAAAAAGAGCCCAAAGCAAAAACGCAAGGCAAATATAAGCAGACAAATTCACATCAATCAGTAACTTGTTTTTATAGAAATGTTTTGGTTTTTTCTCTTCTTTTTCAAGGTACTCATACTATATAATTTTGTTTGGTTTGTTTTATAATTATTAAAAATATTAAAATATTAATCACAGATGTTGAAAAGTGGAGACATGGAAGGCTAGATTTACAAACCACAGAAATTTGTACTTTTTGGAAGTCATGCTATGAATGATCATTAATTTTTTCAACTACTTTTTACTCAGTGGACTGTATATTGTCTTGTATGACACAACAGTCTCCTTGACTTTCACTCTCTGAAAGTGATAATGTTCATTCTGTTTTGCTGATGATTTCTCTGAAAAGGAAGAATGCTCAGAAAGAGACATTGAGTCTCTTACCTGGCATGATGGTGATAGAAAGTAAGAGAAATATTGACTGAAATCCCTTAATATGCTTAACTTTCTGGTTAAGAAAGCAAAACATCTCCAGCTTTTGCAGTCACATTTTGAAAGATTGGACTAACTAGACCAATTTTCCTTTCTCCTATATGCAGCAGCAGCTCGTTTACTATCAACAACTTTCAGCTTCCTTTTCAACACAAATATCATATGGGACTACTAAAATGATGCCAATTTAGTCTTAAAAAAGAGAGTGTGCTGAAAATAAAAAGACCATTGAAAGCTGCTGAAATAAATTTATTTTCTCTCTAAATCTCTCTGCCTGTTCTGTTACCACCGTCATCCTCTCCACTCCTTTTATTTCATCTCCCTTCTATCATCTTTCTCTCATCCATATCAGCTAAGGGATTTTTCTACACACTGTTTTTGTACAATGATATATTACTTGATAATATCCAAAAATCATTCTGGGAGAATGAAAATGTAGTACTGAAAAAATCAACATCTAATCTTTGTTTAAATGGATGAAACAGTTTTGATTTAAAGTGATGAAATGAGACCAATAAGCCCCTCAAATTTTACAAGTCAGATTCACAGATTTAATGATACATATGTTTTTGGTTTTGTGTTTAATACTTTATAGTGAGTGTACCAAAATGCAAATTATAAATTAAAAAATGTTTAAAACTGCTAAATGAGATGAGACTTTTAAATCTAAGTATAGACTTTCTTAAATAAAACGATAACAGTGAAATGAAGCAATGCAGAAATGGAAGTCCTGATATTACTGATGACATTCATTTAAGAAAACAAATTGGTTCATTACATCATCAGCAACTGACTGTAGATTCAACAGTGTACTTAGAAATTGCATAGTTATTTAAGAATGGGTGTGTTAAAACCACTAAGGTTTTATAAAATGTGCTAACTGATAGTCTTTAACAAGCAATGACTGATGTTATTTAAATACGGTGTTAAAGCTGACCAAAAAAAAAAAAAAAAAAAAAAAAAAAAAAAAAAAAAAGGCAATGGTCGATACATTATTGACATCAAATCTTGTGTCAGGCTTAGAAGAAAACTGATTTAAACCTGAGAAACAAGGTGTTCAGTGGGCTGTAATTCTGTTCCCATTGTCCTATAGTAGTTTCAGACTCCCAGAATCACTTATAGTAGATCTAACATAGAGTGGCTGAGGTCGGCAGGCACCTCTGGAGATTGTCAAACTAATCCCACTGCTCAAAGCAGGGTCACCTAGAGCCAGTTGCCCAAGACTACATCCAGATGGCTTTTAAATAACTTCTGGGATAAAGACTTCACAGCCTCTCTGGGAAATCTGTGCCAGTGTACCACTCTTTCAGAAAAAAAAGAGGGGTTTTTCACATTTAGATGGTATTTCCTGTATATCAGTCTGTATTTTATTCAATATCACTGAGGATACCATGAATCCATTTTCATTAACTCCTCTCATCAGGTATTTATACAGACTGATAAAATTTCCCTGAGCCTTCTCTAATCCAGGCTAAACAGCCCCAGATGTTTTAGATTCTTCTTGTGTGTGAGATGCTCCAGTCCCTTAACCATCTTTGTGGCCCTTCGTTGGACTCAGTCCAGTAAGTCAATGTCTCTTTCATAGCATAGAGCCCAGAACTGGATGCAGTACTCCAGGTGTGCCTCACCAGGACTGAGTAGTGTGGAAAGATGATCTCCCTCATACTGCTGGCAACATTCTTCCTAATGCAACGTAGGATACTGTTGGCCTTCTTTGCTGCAAGCATGCATTACTGTCTCTTGTCCAACTTGCAGTCCACCAGGATCCCCAGGGCCTTTTCTGCAGACTGCTTTCCCACCAATCAGCCCCAGTCTGTAGTGGCGCATGGGATTATTCCTCTCCAATGCCATGTTGAATCTCAGAAGATTTATATCAGCTCCTTTTCCAGCCTGCTGAGGTCTCTCTGATGGCAGCATAACCATCAACCACTCCTCACTGGTTTTGTCATCTGCTAACTTGCCTAGAGTATGCTTTGTCCCATCATCTAGGTCATTAATTAAGATGACCCCTGGGAAACATCACTAGTAGCTTCCAGCTGGACTTTGAGCTGGTGATTGCAGTTCAGCTAGTCAGATTGGTCAGGAATGATTTTTCCTTCATAAATCCATATTGACTATTCCCAGGCAACTTCTTATCCTAAATATGGACTGAACTTATTCCAGTATTATTTGCTCCATCACATTCTCAGGGATCATGATAAAGCTGACTAGCCTGTATCTTTCCAGACCCTTCTCATCCTTTTTGAAGATACAAGTGTCACTTGCTTTCCTCCAGTCCTCATGAACCTCTCCTGATCACCATGACCCTTTAAAGATAATTAAGAGTGGCCTCACAATGACATCAGCCAACTCCCTCAGACCTCATGTGTGCATGTTTTCAGGTTCCATGGACTTGTACATGTCCAGCTTGCTTAAATGTTCTTTAATGTGATCCTCCCCCACTGAGGGTAAGTCTTTCTAGTTCCAAACTTTCCTCTCTGGTTTCAAGGATCTGGGACTCCAGAAGCCAGTCTTAAAGACTGAGGCAAAGAAGGTATTTAGTACCTCAGCCTTTTTTGTGGTCTTTCTCACCAGGTCCCCTGCCCCAGTCAGCAGAGAGCCCGTATTTTCAATAGTGTTCTTTTTACTGTTGAAAGACCTGAGGAAGTCTTTCTTGTTGCCTTTCAAGTCACTCATCAGATTCAACTCAAAATGAGCTTTGGCTTTCCTAACCTGATGCCTACAACCTCAGACAGCATGCCTGTATTTCTCCTGGGTCACTTTTCCATTTTCCACCACTTGCATCTTCCTTTTTCAGGCTGAGTTTAATCAGGAGCACAACTCCTACTGCCTTTGCCTGATATTCTGCACGTCAAGATGGAACTTTTTTGAGCTTAAAGGAGTTGATCCTTGAAAAATCTATCAGCTCTTCTGAAGCTCTTTTCTCCACTGCTGTATTCCTGAAGCCATCATTGCAGAGCCCATATATATTGGCCTCAGTAGAGTTTCTAGCCCCATTTTGTGAAAGCTGCTACATAAACTGTTGCATCTGTTGGCTGCCTCTATTACGCACCTATCTATGAACCCCACAGTCTGATTATTGCATTATATTTTCTAAGAAGCCAAGTTGAAAGAGTTTTAAGCAATGCAATGCAGAAGTATTTAGTTTCACCATTAGGCAGTGCTTGCATTGTATGTTTCAAAAAAATTATAATGAGTAGTAGTCATAAGGTAATACCTCCTCCTCAAGCAAATAAATAAATTTACGCTTTATATTACAGCAGAATGTGTCATATATGAAGAATACCAGAGCAGATTGTTTCATACATGGGGAATTCAATATCAATCATTACTGGTTCTTACGGTTTGGCATCAGAGCTTAGATGTCAGAACTTCCTAAGAGCGTTTTATATCACACGTACGAATTAAAGGGTAGTTGCAGAGGTGTTGCTTTTAGCCTCCCTATCACTCAGAACAGAGTGCAGTACATATTACCTCTGCATCAAAACCTGAACTGAAGTTACTGAACAGTCCATGATAACCACAAATGGCAATAATTGAATCGAAATCTTAAGGGATACATTCTACCCAGATCACAAAGCAAAATATTTTCCAGTAAAATAGATGAAACAAGACTATTCTCTTTTTGAATGTTCCAGGTCATTTGTTTTAATAGTAAAAAAAAAAAATAAATCATTATAAGTATTCTGTATTGAAATGTCAGTTCCCATCCTATTAGCACACAGTAGAAATCCTCCTCCTTAAAGAGCAAAGGTACTGAACTCTACGTACTTTTTTTTTTTTTTTTTTTTTTTTTTTTTTT
>NW_020799091.1:40972618-41000444 GCF_003259725.1 Athene cunicularia
TTTTTTTTTTTTTTTTTTTTCCCCTAAATGGTGCAGCCAATTTCTGCATGGTCTCTTGAGATAAGATTTTTCATCTTTTTGTAGTTAAAGATAGTAAACATTGTGTTAGAAGATCAGAGTTCATCTTGACTTCATGAAAAAGGTTTTCATGTTCACTAAAAGCATCCTACAATAAAGTAACATCAGAGTACCTAGTTTTGTTTTCTGTGTTCTATGCCCACTAGATAAGAAACATCCATCTAGATTTACACTCAGAAAGTAGATAATGTTTTTATTAAAATATATTACATAAAAGGGGCTTTTTCTGTTCCTAAATGAGAAAATAACAACTTCTACCTGACACTTTAAGTCTTATTGGTGTTAAGCAAAATGAACACAAGAATAATATTGTTAGTTTTTTCAGGACAATTTGTTAAAAGAAAAGACAAAAGGACATCACAGCTTTTCTTCTTGCACCTCATTTTCAACAATTTGACAAAACCAGTTTACAGAACAAAAAAAGAAGAAATCCTCTTAGACTTAATGTTCTACATGATACTGGTGCTCTGTTGTTTGCTGAGAAAAGCAATAATACCTCCAGAAAAGGAGTAAATTATTGTAAGATAATTACATTTTTAAAAATCAAGGTTATTATTTATTTTAATAAATAATGGAAATAGGTAGAATCAGATTTTACTTTTTTTTTTTTTTTTTTTTTTAGAATAATAATTCTGGCATTGAGGGACTAATATATCCTATCCATCTCCTGAACAGTTTGGCTTTGCTAGTTCTCATATGGTTACTAGAAACACAAATAGGAGGATGTCTTTTAAGAAAATAAACAACTTTTTTTCCTAAGATACTTTTTCAGGAATATATTGAGTAGCTAGATACAGTACATATAGTACAAAGAAATCTTAATGTTTCCCTGAAAATGATGAAAATAACTCAATGTTTGTTATTTATTCAGTCATATAGAAATCAGTACCTATTAAACTCTATTTCCTGTCAGAAAGATGCTTTTGGGGAAACTGCAGTATTGATTAAAAAGCATCCTAGCTAAATAATGTATCAGTGTATTACTGTTAATTATTACAAGAGAAAACTGGTAGATTCCTAAAGTAAGAAAAATTTTGGAAACACTAAAATAAATTTTGCAGTCAAATTGTACATACAGACAAAAAAAAAATGTACAGGAAAGAAGGAAATAAGTTGCAGTACAATGTTACTATATGCTGGGAAGATGAATTTTTTTCCACCTGGAAAATAATTCTCCTAAGCATTTAGACTTAGGGATTTGTGAAAGCAAACAGTGTTATTTTTTAGCTAAATGAGACCTAAAATGGAATATTATCCAGTGTGCAATGGCAACCATTTTTCTTTTGATTGCCTTCACAAATCTATGTAGCAAAAAACCTATCACGTCCAATTAAGGGCTGAGATCTGAACAGTTTCAATTATTTATACCTGGAGATTGGAATGGGATTTTTAAATTGCTTTTCTGGGATGCTACAAAATAATGGGACACTTCCTATCATATTTCTAACTCTACCTTTCCTTATCTGCATGATAGACCTAATTTCAAACCGTGATTTTTTTAAAAGTGTCAGTTTTTATAAAATAACAGGAAATATAGCTTCATACTGACACTTCTGGATACAAAATTGTAAAGAAAAAATATCTGTGGTGTTTGCTTTATTGTAGTCTCTGCATTTTGATATTTGTAGAGACACAGAATTTTAACTAGGAAGGAAAAACTTGTATTCAACAACTAATTTTTTTAAATAAGGAAATTACTTTTTAAGAATAGGGCAGACATTCTGTATTATGACACAAGTTGAGGACACAAATAAATCAGTGACTTGTTACCCAACAGTTAAACGTGATTAAGTAAAACCCAGACTTTACTCCACCATTTTATGCTCTGCATATATGTAGTTTCCAGGTAGCTGTAAATTTCTAACAATATCCTTTCTCACCCACATCCACAGAAGCATACTTGGACAACTCTAGATTCATTGTAACTAATACTGCTACTTTTCCTTACTCTTCTTCTAGCTCTCTTTAAGTCTTAAACTACTTTGCTTCCACACTACTGGTGTCAACGTAACAAAAAGTAATGATGGTAAACTCACTATTTTAAAATAATGATGGTACTTTGGTTGTTTTAAATTATGCATCAATTAATTAAACCTGGTATTTAATTTTCATAACCGTAATCTTAACTGAGTGTGAAATAATGGTATCATTCTTTGGATCACAGAATCACAGAATTTTCTAGGTTAGAAAAGAACTTGAAGATCATCCAGTCCAACCATTAACCTAACACTGTTCCCAACTACATCAAATCCCTCAGTCCTATGTCAACTCTACTCTTAAACACCTTCAGGGATGGGGACTCCACCACCTCCCTGGGCAGCCCATTCCAATGCCTAACAACCCATTCTGTAAAGAAATACTTCCTGACATCTACTCTAAAACTTCCCTGGCTCAATTTGAGGCCATTCCCTCTTGTCCTATTACTTTGTCCTTGGTTAAAGAGGCTCATCCCCAGCTCTCTGCAACCTCCTTTCAGGTAGCTGTAGAGGGCGATGAGGTCTCCCCTCAGCCTCCTCTTCTCCAGACTAAACACCCCCAGTTCCCTCAACCGCTCCTCCTACGACCTGTGCTCCAGAACCTGCACCAGCTTCGTTGCCCTTCTCTGGACACGCTCGAGTCATTCAATGTCCTTTTTTGTAGTGAGGGGCCCAAAACTGAACACACGAATCGAGGGGCAGCCTCACCAGTGCTGAGGACAGGGGTAAGATCCCTTCCCTGTCCGTGCTGGCCACGCTATTGCTGACACAAGCCAGGATGCCATTGGCCTTCTTCAGCCAGCTGTCAGCCAGCTGTCAATCAGCACCCCCAGGTCCCTCTCTGACTGGCAGCTCTCCAGCCACTCCTCCCCAAGCCTGTAGCGCTGCTGGGGGTTGTTGTGGCCCAAGGGCAGCCCCCGGCATTTGGCCTTATGGAAACTCCTCCAGTTGGCCTCAGCCCATGGCTCCAGCCTGTCCAGGTCTCTCTGCAGAGCCTCCCTACCCTCGAGCACATCAACACTCCCACCCAACTTGGGGTCATCTGCAAACTGACTGAGGGTGCACTCGATCCCCTCGTCTAGATCATCAATAAAGATGTTAAACAGGAGTGGCCCCAAAACCGAGCCCTGGGGGACACCACTCATGACCGGCCACCAGCTGGATTTAACTTTGTTCACCACAACTCTTTGGACCCAGCCATCCAGCTAAATTTTTACCAAGCAAAGTGTGTGCCCATCCAAGCCATGAGCAGCCAATTTTGCCAGGAGAATGCTGCGGGAAATGGTGTCAAAGGCCTTACTGAAGTCAAGGTAAACAACATGCATAGCCTTTCCCTCATGCTATAAGCAGGTCGCCCTGTTGTAGAAGGAGATCAGGTTTGTCAGGCAGGACCTGCCTTTTATTAATGCATGCTTGCTGGGTCTGATCCCCTGATTGTCCTTTATATGACTTTTAATGGCACTTGAGATTACCTGCTCCATGACCTTCCCTGGAACCGAGGTCAGACTGACAGGTCTATAGTTTCCTGGATCCTCCTTTCTGCCTCTCTTGTAGATGGGTGTCACATTTGTCACCCTCCCGTCCAGTGGGACCTCCCCAGTTAGCCATGATTTCAGGTAAATCATGGACAACAGCTTGGCGAGCACATCTGCCAACTCCCTCAGCATCCTTGGGTGTAACCCATCCTGTCCCACAGACTTGTGTGCATCCAAGTGGTGCAGCAGGTCTCTGACCACCTCCTCTTCCACTGTGCTGACCTCAATCTGCTTCCCCTCCCCATCTCCCAGCTCCTGAGGCTGGGTGTCCAGGGAACAGCCTCAGGACTGCACTCAGGCACCTCAGCCTTTTCCTCAGCCTTAGTTACCATGTTTCCCTCTGCTTCCAGTCAAGAAGAGAGATTTCCCTAATCCTCCTTTTGATGTAAACGAATTTATAGAAACATTTTTTGTTATCCTTTACAGCTGCAGCCAAGTTGAGCTGTGCTTTGGTTCTCCTAATGGTCTCTCTGCATAGCTTCATTAGACCTTTATAGTCTCCAAGAGAGACCTGGCCCATCTTCCAAGGGTCATAGATGCTCCTTTCATTCTTGAGATCCAGCCAAAGGTCTCTGTTTAGCCAGGCCGGTCTCTTCCCCCTCCTGCTTTTTTTTCAGCACATGGGAAAAAGAGCCTCCCAAGGGATTTTGTTAATCAGTATTTTGAACAGGTCAAAGTTAGCCCTGTGGAAGTCTAAGGTGGCAGATTTACTAACCCCTCTCTTTGTTTCTCGAAGGATTGAAAACTCAGTCATCACATGATCACTGCACCCTAGATGGCCTCCAGCTTTTCCTTCCCCCACAAGCTCTTCCCTGTTCACAAGCAGCAGGTCCATGGGGGCACCTTCCCTGGTCGGCTCCCTCACCAGCTGTGTGAGGAAGTTCTCCTCCACACGTTCCAGGAACCTCATGGGTTGTTTCCTCTCTGCTGTGTTGTGTTCCCAGCAGATACTCAGGAGGTTAAAGTCCCCACAAGAAGTCCACCTCACCGCTTTGGTTGGGGGGTCTGTAGCAGACTCCCACAGCAAGATCTGCTTTATTGGCCCTTAACCTAATCCAGACACTCTCAACCTCATTATCACTACACTTGATTTCTGACCTGTCATAGCATTCTCTTACATATCGGGCCACTCCACCACCTCTCCTTCCCTGTCTATCCCTCCTGAACAGCTTGAAGCCATCAATTGCAGCACTCCAGATGTGTGAGATATCCCACCACATTTCTGTTATAGCTACTATGTCATAGTTCTTGTGATGCATCGTGGCCTCAAACTCCCCCTGTTTGTTGCTCATACTGCATACATTGGTATAGATGCACTTGGGATGAGGTAGTGAATCCAACACACTTTTGTGAGTGTGGGCCCCATTCCCTACCAGACCTTTCTCAGGTGCTTCCACGGTTCCTAAACATCTTCCCCTTCTCTCAAATGAAGTGGCAGAGGGAGAGGCCTCACCAGTCCATCACCCTTCAAGCTTTGGCATGCTTCCCTTGAGCTTGTTCCTAACATGTCCAGTGATCTCCCTGTCCCCCCTCATATATAGTTTAAAGCTCTGTCAATAAGCCCTGCTAACTCCTGCCCCAGAATCCTTTTCCCCCTCTAGGACATCTGCATCCCACCTGTCCCATTTGTCGCCAGCAGACTTGATGCCTTATAAACCTCACCATGGTCAAAGAACCCAAAATTCCAATGGTGGCACCAGTCTCTGAGCCACATGTTAATCAGATATGATTTCCACTCTCTATCAGTGGTTTTCCCTTCCACTAGAGGGGTTGATGAAAACATGACCTGAGCTCCCGAGTCTTCAGTTAGGACCCCAGTGCTTTGAAGTCCTTTTTGAGTGACTTAAGTCTTCTCTCTACCACCTCATTAACTGCTTGGATAACCAACAAGTGGTAGTAATCAGAGGGCTGCACCAGAGCAGTGACCTTCTTTTTAATATCTTGACCCGAGTCCCAGGGAGGGATCAGACCTCTCTATGGTATGGGTCTGGTAGACATATGGGCTCCTCCGTACCCCTCAGAACAGAGTCACCCACTACAATTACCCTCCTTTTCTTCTTACTTGAAGAAGTCAGATGCTACATATAGGACTGCTGTAAACCAAGCTGGGAATTTAGTACCTGATAGATTAGAGAATTAGACATGTCCTACCTTCCTTAGTGAATATTCAGTGACACATTGTGAAAATACCTCTTCCTATGTTTATTCACGAGCAGGTATCAAGGCTGAATAAAATAATTATAAAAATACCCCTGCCCTCATGGGGCAGAAACTATTATACTGACAAGTTAATATAATGCAAATTTATAGATCTGCCTGCCGTCTCTTTATTTACATTCAGTTCTGTAGATGAGACACCAGATTCTCAACCCTGCCACACTATTATCCTGAGAACATGACACAGAAATTATTATAAGTGTTGCCATTATGATTTGTAGCTCTTTAGTGAATTGGGTCATGATCTACTACTTACTAAGGGTGCAAAGTACAATGGCAAGGTACTTAGTAATTCAGAAAAAAGTAACCCTGTAATGGTCCTGATGATTAGGAGAAAAAACTCAAAGCAAAAATTTAATATACATGCAAATCGATATTACAGAGAAAATACTTTAAAATGCTCAGGTCTTCTGTCAACACATTGAAAGCAGCTAAAATGATGTATTTCCCCTGACATTTCAACATTAACAAATAACAATAATTTAACAACACAGAGGTACATGGTACTAGTCAATATTGCATAAAAGAAAGATTCTTAAACTAATCTCTAAACAGATGCTTCTGAAAGGGTAAACAATACAGCTATGTCAGAGCATTGCTGTGCTCTGGTAAACTAGTCTGTTGAAGAACTATTCCACTCTACTTATTGCTTAGGTTGTTATAGGTTTGTTGTTTTTTTTTTAGTTTTGGGGGTTTGTTGTGCACAGAAATCACCACACAGAGAGGACAACACACATCTTCAGCATAGTATCACCTTGTGAGATGCTGATATACCCAGAAAGATTTACATTGCAGGGAAAAAAAAAAAAAAAAATATATTTCCAACAGGATCTTGACTCAAATAACCTTTTTCGGACACAAGTCTTTCTCCTTGAGCTTGTTTTGTTTTCCATTCCACTCATACTGTTAAATTAATGCTAGTGAATAATCTTTTGTACAAGAACATAAATGATGGAGATATTAAAGGTGGAAACTGTTTCTTCATGTTACACAAATAACAAAGCAGTGAATATTTTCTTCATACTCATGAAGCACACATATGATATATGAATATTTTCTTCATGACTGAAAATATTGTCCATAACTGCCAATAAATCAAGGTCCAAAAGCATCTCAGATTTCCTTCATGAGCACAATATACTGCAGATTTGACATGTATAGAATACATCGAACTCACAGCTCTGTTGATTTAAGCTTGATTTTAACAGACATCATGGTGATTTGCTCAGAGGATGTAAATATCCAACAATTAAGATGCATTCATCTGGAAATATGGAATGTCTTTGCCCAGTGCAGTAGAATTTGGTCAGTATTATGTATGTGTGATAGTATGAAGGGCTGTATTATTTTCAGTTTTTGGTATGCTCTAACAAACTAGTATCTAGAAGAATTTCTTTAATCCAGTGTTCTATCTTTTGGCCCTGCAGCAGATGTTCTGCAAAAAAAATATGATTATAACTTTCAATATTTATTTATAAATAGTTGGTGTACCTACAACACTTCTGGGAAAATTAATCATAAATAACTACAGTTTTATCATACCAGTAGGGTATGAGCTACTACAAGACCCATCTCTTGGTTTCTATGCTAGTTCAGGTCTCCCCATTTTACTGACATTTTTTCTTCCTGCCTTTGATCTCCAGACTCCTGTCCATAAGGACACTGCAGGTTCATATGTGCCCTCATGTCCAAAAAGGAATCTCAGATTCTCATGCATTTGTCTATTCACTTCTGTAATTTTTTCTCTCCACATAGTGGTTTCCTTTACATACACACAACATATATAACATTTGGAATTACTTTGCTGTTACTTTTTTAAAACAAAACAAAACCACACCACACCCTACTTATTTTTATTTGTCTCTTAATGGAAGATGTGAATTTGACATTTTTGCCTCCTCTCTAGCCTGGCAAAGGTGGCATATAAAAAGAGGATGCTATCCCACAAGCTAGAGGAGAAAGAAGAAATAAGATCCCCTTTATTCTCTATATTTTTATAGTAGACTTTACAGTTACCATGGATGTAACTATTAACGCTGTATTAAGTTTTTATTTATATTCCTAGCCTACTTTAATAGTTCCTACTATGCCTTGAATGCTTCTTTTATAGATGCTTCTTTTACACTAGCATATATTAAAGATTACATTCATCTTTGAGACATTTAATTTTTCTCTTTTACAATAATGGGAGTTTACTCAGATGAAAATACCTACATTTGGTTAAAGTAATACCATCCAAGCTGCTTTTTCAGTTTGAGGATATAAAGAATTTCTAGACTATTTCTCAACTTTTTAAATTTTTTTAAAAATTTTATTTTCAGAAGAGACTTGAGATCTTTAAAAAATAAATAAATTAAATAAATTAAAGGATTATATTAAATCCTGGGAAACATCCCAGTTCTAGGCTGACTTTCTTAACATTTCACTCTTCTTTATTATTACTTGCAGTCCTGCCATTTTGTGAAGTGACTGAACTGTGGTTGTTAGCAATATTATTATCTAATATTCAGTCAAAAACTAGTGAACAGCAACAGATTCACTCTAACCTAATAAGGAGTTCATGAATGCATTGTAAATTGCAAAAAGTTCTTTCAATTAGACTGTAACAGTGTAATCACACTTAAATGGCAAACATGACAGACCATTACTGAAAATGACTATAAGAATGAACTGTGGAGCCCAGCCAAGATGTTCTTTGTTAATTACACAAGAAGTATCTTTCAATGTAAAAGGTTTTTTATACATTAATTCAGTGATATACATACACAATATAAAAAATTAAAGCTAGATTTTAATATTGTGGTGTTATGTTTTGGGTTGTTTTGTTAGTTTTTTGTTTGTTTGTTTGTTTGTTTGTTTGGTTTTTTTTTCTTTCTTTTCAGTAGAAAAAACCCATGGTAATAGAATTACAACCAACTTCCAATATGGATAAAACTGATGTAGGCTTTTTTATGAGGAAAAAAAAAAAAAAATCAAACCAACCCTCCCAAAAAACCCAGAGAGAGATTCAGGAAGCAGACTTCCAGTTTGAAGTGTTCTCAATAATTTTCGTTGTACCTTGAGAGGCAGGAACTGCTCCCAAGCCGCAAATTAATTAATCTTGAACATAGTATTCTTTTTTTCCCCCATGGAAATGGTGATATGCCACCTCAGTTTTCTATTCCAATATATATATATTCCTATTTAGTGGGATAAATCCTATCCTAAGTTTTTAGTTCTTTAAAACTGCAGAGGTTGTAAATATGCCTTAAGCAATCACACATATTAAAAATATTTGATAAACAATAATTACTTTTTGAAAATCTAAAAATTCTTTGGAAAGCATCTCATTAATTTTAAATCATTGAAACAGGCAACAGTTAAATGCTTTAAAAGTAGTTAAATAATTTATGAATTACCACTTAATGTTTTTGAACATGTATAGGCTTAGACTGATTGATTTCTTTATATTTATACATGTATTTTCCTTCTGAGATTTACCATCTAGTAAGAATAAAATCAAAGCCAAGATAAATTAATTATGAAGGAAATAAATTTTTGTGACATTTCACATGGATGAAAACATAAAGTTAAATTTACATCAATTTGCACTTCGGTCCTGATTTTCTTTATTAATAGAATCTTCTGTTGATTCATCAGTAAGTAAGGGTCATGTCTCATCGGCAATAAGGATCATACATTTATCCTGGTGAATGAGCTCTTTAAGCAGTTTCTGATAAAGAAAGAAATTATTATACTATGTCCCCATGACATGTTGATTTAGCACGTCTATGGACAGTGATTAAAACAAAAATAGAAAAGTGAGAATACTCAACAGTTAACAAGAACTTGAATTAATATATAATATGCATTGTATTAAAGAAAATGAAAGATTCAGACAATCATAGAATCATCTAGGTTGGAAAAGAACTTGAAGATCACCTAGTCCAACAATTGACCTAACAGTGACAGTTCCCAACTACACCATATCCCTCAGCACTATGTCGACCCAACTCTTACACACCTCCAGGGATGGGGACTCCACCACCTCCCTGGGCAGCCCATTCCAACACCTAACAACCCGTTCTGTAAAGAAATGGCTCCTAACATCCAGTCTAAGCCTTCCCTGGTACAATTTGAGGCCATTCCCTCTTGTCCTGTCGCTTTCTACTAGGCTAAAGGGCTCAAACCCAGCTCTCTGCAACCTCCTTTCAGGCAGCTGTAGAGGGCGATGAGGTCTCCCCTCAGCCTCCTCTTCTCCAGACTAAACACCCCCAGTTCCCTCAGCCGCTCCCCGTACGACCTGTGCTCCAGACCCTGCACCAGCTCCGTTGCCCTTCTCTGGACACGCTCGAGTCATTCAATGTCCTTTTTGTAGTGAGGGGCCCAAAACTGAACACAGGAATCGAGGGGCGGCCTCACCAGTGCCGAGGACAGGGGTCAGATCCCTTCCCTGTCCCTGCTGGCCACGTTATTGCTGACACAAGCCAGGATGCCATTGGCCTTCTTGGCCCCCTGGGCACACTGCTGACTCCTGTTCAGCCGGCTGTCAATCAGCACCCCCAGGTCCCTCTCTGACTGGCAGCTCTCCAGCCACTCCTCCCCAAGCCTGTAGCGCTGCTGGGGGTTGTTGTGGCCCAAGGGCAGCCCCCGGCATTTGGCCTTATGGAAACTCCTCCAGTTGGCCTCAGCCCATGGCTCCAGCCTGTCCAGGTCTCTCTGCAGAGCCTCCCTACCCTCGAGCACATCAACACTCCCACCCAACTTGGGGTCACCTGCAAACTGACTGAGGGTGCACTCGATCCCCTCGTCTAGATCATCAGTAAAGATGTTAAACAGGAGTGGCCCCTAATCTGAGCCCTAGGCGACACCACTTGTGACTGGCCCTTCGTTCACCACAACTCTCTGGGCCCGGCCATCCAGACAGTTTTTTACCCAGCAAAGCGTGTGCCCATCCAAGCAGCCAGTTTCACCAGGAGAATGCTGTGGGAAACGGTGTCAAAGGCCTTAGTGAAGTCAAGGTAAACAACACCCACAGCCTTTCCCTCATCCAATAAGGAGGTTGCCCTGTCGTAGAAGGAGATCAGGTTTGTCAGGCAGGACCTGCCTTTCATAAACCCATGCTGACTGGGCCTGAGCACCTGTCTGTCCCATACATGTTGTGTGATGGTACTCAGGATGAGCTGCTCCATCAGCTTCTTGGGCCCCAAAGTCAATCTGACAGGCTTGTAAAATTATTTAGTAATGAGTAATAGGGTTGGTTTTGTTGTTTTTTGTTTGTTTTTTTTGTTTTGTTTTGGTTTTTTTGTTTTGTTTTTTTGTTTTGGTTTTGTTTTGTTTTTGTTGTTTTGTTGGTTTTTTTTTTTATTTATTAACAATAGGTTTTCATCTTAAGAACTTAAATGGCACAAATAATCAGATCTTAAGATTTTTCACTATCATTTTTTTGACAGGGATTTTATGACACAGCTCTGTCATGTGACAGTCTGGATATGGATCTTACAGTTCTTTCTGTGGGATATAAAAATCACTAGAAAAGATCATCTGAGTGAAATGATGAAAATTTTGTGTAGCTTTTCTAGAACTTTTTCAGAATGAATAGAAAATTATTTTCTTTAAATTTCAAGAGAGTTTCAAAATTTAACTTTGAATAGGCGAATTTAATTTTTATTAGATAATTCTTGGTGGATAGTTCTCTGTTAAGACAAGGTAAATAACCTTCCTTTCCTTCAGAAAAAACAACCAACCTAAAATATCTTTCTGGTTAAGGAGCTCACTGTATTAAACTTTATGTAACATTTATTACTCTTAAAACTCATAAGACATTTAACTGCATTTACGTTCATAAATTCTGTGTAAATTTTAGTATGTATAGTCCTTTTAAAGAATCACAAGAATAGTTCTGTATATCTATAGTTTCATGCCTGCATTGCAAATTGTCACCTTGACTGGTGTCACTATTTTAGATTATCATTTTTGTCACTAGCATTTAATGCAAATTGACATCTATAAAAAGTGAATTGTACTTCATAATTTAGGAAATTCTACTTTATTCAGTGTCTTCTATCTAAAGTGCAAAACAGAAAATTTAAATGAACAGAAGCGTTGACTTTAAGCTTTTGTATTTTTTCAAAAACAGTCTTCTATGTGAAGTGAAATTAGTAAGAGAAACAAGGTATTCAATAAACATTTAACCTCCCTATTATCAGCTTCAGGAATGCAATGGTTTAAGTATGCAGCTTCATTTGGAATTGAGCTATCAGTTAAACTTCTTCATGCTTGGACACTGCATACATTATAACTTCTGAAAATGCAAGGAAAAGACCCACAGCTTTTCTACAGGTACACAGATCTAGAAATAAATGAATACTTCTAATGAAGGTAAACTGGTTTAATTTAATTTGTGATTAAGTTGAGGGTAGTTTATAACTTCCAAGCTGAAAAGTATTACTAGTTCTGTGTTACTGACCAAAGAACTGATAGTGCTATGTATCATGATGTCCTCAGAAAAAAAGATGCTATAAGTTTAGACCAACCAGATATGTGTGAGTATATATATATTATATATATATACACACACAGGTACGTCATGATATATATGACATATATGAACATACATACATATATATGCACACATGTATCATATATATTTGAACTGGTATGCATATAGTTATGTACCATTATTATATATGGATCAAAAAATAGGTTAATAATTTCTTTGATTTGAGCCAAAAAATAGAAAGTCCTATCTTACTTTTGATTCGTTAGCTCTGCCTTTACCTGTTCCCTCTGTTATGTAATTTACCAGCTTTTTGACTGATATTTCAGTTTCTCCACAGTCTTTTCCTCTATTAACATTTCCATTACTATACTTCTTGAAAATTATAGAGCTAACCCTGTTTTTTCCCTGCATTTTTTTTTTTTCCTTCCCTCTGCCTCATGTGTTGAATTATAAAGCAGTAAGCATTGTATCAAGCTGGGTCTGAGAAGCTGGGTGGGTCATTCTCTTTCAGTGAAATATGGAAATAGACCTTTGTGCAAACACATAATGCCATTTGATATTTTTGTCATCAACATCAAAGATATTCTGGCATACTTTATCCTGCAACTGCCTAACATCCTGTATTTTCTTTCCACTTCCAATTCTTGAACTTAGTCTTTCAGACGTTAACTCCTGCACATACCAGTTACATGACAAACACATTATAGGCAGGTATTCACTCTGTCTAAGCATACCCCTTAGGACCTTAAGAATACATTTACATTACATTTTTTCTCTGGTTCAGAACAATGGGTTGAAGCCATAATCCACTGTGTAAACTGAGACTTGGAAAATCTTCAGGTCCTCTGGGACCATTCACTCTAGACAGAGTGAATTCTATCTACCTTAGGCCTATATGCTATATAAATATATTTAAGGCTTTCCCATCATCAGTGAATATTTTTTAACATTTATAGCATTTTCACTCAGACAATGTCAATGGCAAAATTCTCTTTTCAAAGTGGGAGGGAGGAAAAATATGTAACCTGCCTCCACTCTAAGATGCACAGGAGTTTGCTAGGTAATACCATGTCCTGTTATCCTTCTTCCCATGCTGATCATCTTGCAAATACATGTTTGACTATGGATAGTGAGATCAGTATATTTACAAAGTTAAACCCCAAGGCTCAAGTCTAGGCTTAACAAACAGTGTAAATCAGACTAAAATAGCATCTTAGACACTTTTTCAATAGTTCACAGAAAGGGCAAGACAATTTAGGATATCTACCTGAAAAGGCTGTCCTTCTCACTTAACTAATACTGGAAGCCTAATTTTCTCAATGAGGCACTTAAATTATTTGCTTTGGAAAGACAAGATGAGTATCAATCTTTGTTTGGTGTCTTATTTATTTTTATTTATTTATTTAAAATCACAGTTCCACTGGATTTGATACCTAAAGTTTAAATTAGTCTATCATTGATTTCCCATTTCCTTTCTCTCTCCTCCTCTGTTTAGCCTATCAAGTCTTTTTATGAGGCAATTCTGCACCCACTTTTCCCATTTCTTTGCTGAATTTATAATACACAATCTGTATTACATTTTTACCTTCTTCATTTTTTCAGTCTCTTTCTGTCTTCCTTATATGCGTTTTGGTTTTGCTTCCTCACACTTCACCTTCCCTAAATTTCATTTGTGGTTTTTACTGCCTTTCTGGCTACTTATTACTCTTTCGTATTCCATACTGGTTTATGGCCTGCTTGATGGGGGTTATAGAATCACTGCTAGTTGAAATAATAGTTCTGGATCCCACAGTCTACCCTTTCTGGTTTTTGTGCCTTACCATCACAACTTACTACAAACACTACCACTACCATAGCTTCCACTCATCTTCCTCTGACAGTGCTAAAACTACCTAACATAGGACTTCCTACACTACGTATTTTCACTACAACAGTCAATTTCGATTCTCTCATTTCTCGTTTCTACATATATCAGCTTCTACAAACATAGTTCTACTAAGGATTATCTGAAGACAGAATAAAGTGAATTGTATTGCCTGTTTGTGACTTTAGTTACGATGAGGAACATTTGAATTTTTTTTTATGATGTCAACAAAAAGAGGCGGGTGCCTATTTCTAATCTCATATACAAATCCAATTCAAACAGCTCTAGCATTATCACTACATGGATATAACAAAACACATATTTAGAAAACAAATGAAAAAAAATATTTCTTACTGCAGACCAATTTCTTATTAAAAAGGGCATATACTAAAATAATTATTTTATGGGATTCCTAGGGAAAAAAAAAAATCAAATAAAAAAAGCACTTATATTCTATTAGCTAAGCTTCTCAAGAAAGAATATGTGACTCTTACACAATTTCAAATAAAGAAAAAGAACATGTCTACTGCTTCCCAAACAACAGAATTTAATCATTTTCATCATCACCAGTAAAATCCCAGTTTATACTTCTTTCCTCATTTTACATGTTGCGTACAAAAAGCCCCGATTTCTGAAATATAAAAATTCAAAAGTTATTCCACAGAAAACAAAAAATCCTCTAGTGGTCAAATGCCTTGTGTGTTCCATTTTTTCTCCTGTAAAAAAAACATATCAGTTTTTCTCCAGTCATAACCTCAACATTCCTGAACAGCTTTACTTAAACTATAAAGGTATATTTAAGTCTATTGATCAAAAGCATCTCAAGAATTATCAATCCAAAATTATACATATTTTTTTTTAACTGATCACAAAGGGTTTTCAATCATGGCTCCATCTCTCTTGTCACTGGGAAAAGTTTCTTCTTTAGCAAGCAAACCCTAATGTTTTATTAATATTTTTCTGTGTTATAGCTGAAGTTGCTGCATTCTTACTCCCCTTAGGAATAGCACTGAAACTAATAACAGATTCTGTAAAATTCTGGAACAGTAGCACATTAAAGGACTTGCTGCTGATTGTAACTCAGGGGAATGAACATGATAACCTAGCATGTCTTTTCCATTTCTATTTTTCATGATGTTGTAATGATTCTATCACACCAAGTGATTTTAGCAGAACAGATATTGAACAGTTCAGTTTTCTATACCTTACAAAAGTTGTGTTCTGGTGGATATATCCTATAGATTTTAAACTCCTTTCTTGAAGGAAGAAAATCTCATCACTCTACAGTTAAGAATAAAAAATTATATTTTTGAAACATCACAGAATTATTTATGCAGTTGTATTAGAGCTGTTTTCTCCTGTATATATATATGATATACATAACAGAAAGACTTTCCCCCCCCTCCCAAGGAAACAATATAACTGCCTTTTGCTTAATTTAAAAAAATAATAACACCTCCTCCTGAATGAATATTTCTTTGAGTAGAGAATGGGAATACAATGCAGCTTGATTAATGATGACAATGGTATGGACAATAATGACAAAAAAAAAAAAAAAAAAAAAAAGCAAGCAAAAAACAACTGTCCAAAAACAGGCTATGGGAAAATATGCTCTCAGTCATGATGAAACTTTTGCTACAAATACATTGTAAAGTGCATCAGTCCATGACTGACAGAATGCTTATAGCCTTTATTTCCTAACATGCTGGATAAATGAAAACACATAATGCTTTGGTTAAAAAAGAAGTAATACCTTGATTGACTGATTGATTGATTGGTTGATTGATAAAAATGTCCTTTTTTTCAAAATAACTGCATACAAACCTGAATTTTCTCACTAACTTGTGTAAGTTTCAGGGTTTGTTTTCCTGTTCCTCTGCCTTTTATTTGCTTTATTTTTTTCTTTTCCCTAGTATTATTTTGGTAAATAATAAAAATGTACTTTAACTTTCCATATATTCTTAGCGATCTGACAAGAACAACGTAATCAGCTACTGGTACAGAGTGCTACAAAAGCGTAAAAGTACCTAGTTTTCCATTACAAATTACATTCCTAAAAAATGTTGTATCTTTTTTAAAGAGATTTTTTTCCTTACCTAAGCCATGCCTATGTGTTGACATTGGTGGTAATACAGTCCAAGCCTTGGTCTTTGGGTTGTAACATTCAACGGTGTTTAACGTCTTTAAACCATCCCGGCCTCCAATGACAAACAGCTTGTCATCGATGACAGCAACACCAAACTGAAGCCTCCTGCCATTCATCACTCCAGCCTGAATCCATATATTTGTTCTGAGATCATACTTTTCAATAGTTGTGGCACCTGATGAATACAAAAATGCATACAAAATTGGCACTGGCTCTCTTCTGTTTTGTTTTGGTGGGTTTTTTTTAATTAAAATGTGAAAACTTTAATTTTATTTTTTGATTACTTACAACATCTTGACAAACAGGTTTTGTTTCTCTACAGAAAGTAGTCTCTGGAATATATAGATGTGTGTGTGTGTGTGTGTAACTTTTTCCCTCCCCAAGGAAAGTGTAAAAGCCCCACACCCTAAATGGCCCCATTAGAATCAAAGTATTACAAGACTGAATAACAGTAAGCTCTAACTTTATGATTTTTTTACAGTTCATTGGCATAACTAGGATAACGAATCTTGTTATACGTGATTCCAATTTTCTGCACAGTATAAAAAAAGCCTATGAAATTACATTATATTTTCATTAAAGATTAGAAGTTGTATTTTAATTTGAGATCATATTTTCTTTCTTATTTTAGGTAATTCTGCAGTTTTTTTCAGACATGTTTCTGCTGGAAGGAGAGAAGTTGTACTTACAATCTCAAGCAAAATATTTGAAGAAAGTTTCTATATACAGTCAAAACCTTTCCCTTCTGAACTTAGTTGAATTACTTTCACAGATTAACTCAAAAGCTATAAAGAGCCAGTTAATCATTAAAAAGTCATTAAGAAACCTCTGCTGTTAAAAGTAATTTGTATGCAATATACAAAGATGAGATACAAAATGAAGAGTTTATTAATAAAAACAGAGGGATAAAGGAAGCATAATTAACTTAAGTAGATTCCAGAAAGCGAAAGAGTAATGCATTCCATTAATTGCAATATGAGTGCAGGAAAAGTTAATTTAAAGCAAAAGCACAAATATTTGAATGACAGATGAGTTCAAATTAATCCTTAAGAGAAAGACTTGATAATTCATCAAAACATAACCATTTCATTTTTACATACATATAACAGTGCTTCATTTCCAAAGTTTAAATATCCCTACAGAAAGAATCAATGTAATTATTAAGCTTTACAACTATTTGTATTATAATAAAAGGTTAGAATTCCATGGGAAATAATTCTTTTAGGATTCATTCATTCTTTGGAACAGAAGAGCAATGAACCAAGTAGAAACAAACATCATGAAAGCAATACTTTTGTTAATTGAACTAAAAAAGATATAATTTAAATTCAATTTGTATCTAAGTGTAGTGGAGCAGCAATAATGTACAATTCAGCTGGATGTATTAAATCCCCTGCTAGTTTTATGAAGTCATAAAATACATGAAGCAATTTTTGCATTCGATTGAGAGACATATTTATTTATCTTTTTGCCCCTAATTTAAAATTGAGAACCGTGTAAATGCATTAATCTTTAGGTTCAAAAGAACAAAAATACAGATTATTTGATACAGTTGTTTGGTAGTGCTGCAGGGCATATTATAATTATGCATATTAATAAAGTTATGTTATAATGATTTTTTTTTTTTATATGTGGAATGTATTCATTTTAGAACTGTAGCATATATGAGTTCTATAATGCTTTCTACTTCAGTGGTAAAGAGTACAGTTTAAAAGCTTTGTCATTCTGATTTCAAAAAATCTTACTAACAATAAATAGAGTCTTTGAATTATGCTCAGTTATATATTTTCTAATATTGGTTAAGTCTGATTTTGCCACAATGTTTTATTAAATTACATATTGAGCATCTAATCCAGCAGCTCCTGGAATGCCTGAATCCTGTTTATCCAGTAAAATGCCTTGCTAATCCATAATAATAGTAGTAGTAGTAGTAGTAATAATAATAACAACCACAATATAATATGGAATAGGTACCGGTCCTATAAAATGGTCTTTAGTATTGGGAACAAGATAATACATTTCAACTGCAATGCAGACAAGAACAGAAGACCTCTTAAATAGTCCTTGGATTAAATCAGATCATGGATGAAGAAGGGATGATAGGATCAGCTGAATATCTTGACAACGGGCAGAAAGGCATACTTTTAGTGGGTTTTGGCTGAATTCTATTTCATGCAACCCAGTTGTCCAGCACTGGAATGCCTGTAGAATCTCCATGGATGCGAAAATTGCATGAAGAAGAATGTGGAAATGCAAAGAGCCTACTTCTTCTGTTCTTCATTCCCATAAAAATGGAGAATGTCTAGGACATCTTAGATTAAAACAGAGAACAACCTTCTACCTTTCATAGGAAGAAAACTGGGTGTTGATTTCTGACAGTGATATAGATTATTTTCTTTCATTCAACTGATTTAATCTTGAAAGTAAAAGGATTTTCTACACTGAGGAGAGGAGAAGAGGCAAAATCTTGACTAAGTACAACAGGATTTTACTAGACAAATCAGTTTAGCTACTTGATTGTCAGATTCTCTGGGTATATAAAATCAATAACGTATTGGAATATTGATTTTTCATTCATCATATATTTTATTGTTTGCATATACTTCAGAAAGGAAGTATTATTACATTGCCAACTGTTGATATCACAAAAATGCTAAGAGTTAATATACTTGCTCTGAAAAAGAATAGAAGCAGAAGCTCTAAAGTATCCTGCAGTGCATCAGACACAGCATTACCAGACAGTCAAAGAGTTTATTATCCCCCTGTATTCAGCATTGGTGCAGCCTCACCTTGAGTTCTATACGGAGTTCTGGAACTAATAATTTAAAAAGGGTGTGAAGGTCCCTGAACACATCCAGAATAGGGCAACAAAGCTGGTGAAAGTGCTGGAAGGCATGTCCTATGAGGAACAGCTAAGGACTTTTGGCTTGCCTAGTTTGGAGAAAAGGAAGCTCTCTACAGCTTCCTGAGGAGGGGAAGTAAAGAGGGAGGTGCTGAAATCTTCTCCCTGTGATCCAGTGACAGGACATGTGGGAATGATTCCAAGCTGCATCAGGGCACATTCAGACTAGATATTAGGAAACATTGTTTTACTGAGAGGGTGGTCAAACACTGGAACAAGCTTGCTACAGAGGTGGTTGATGTCCTAAGCCTGTCAGTGTTTAAGAGGCATTTGGACAATGCCCTCAATAATATGTTTTAACTTTTGGTCAGCCCTGAATTGGTCAAGCAGTTGGACAAGATGATCATTGTAGGTCCCTTCCAACTGACATAGTCTATTCTGTTCTACTCTGAGAATTTACAGGTCTCTTCTGCCAAATGAATGACAATGGGATAGTCAGAACAACAGCCATGATCTATCCATGAAGATCTCACTTTAAAGACTTTCTGTTAATGATTGGAGTCTTTGTATTAATTTTATTCATATTAAATATTTAAAGGTGCTATATTTTTCCTTAGATCCAATCTAAACCTTCCCTGGTGCAACTTGAAGCCATTTCCTCTTGTCCTATCATTTTGCTTTGGAAAAGAGACTGACACCCTGCTTTCAGGTAGTTGTAAAGAGCAACAAGACCACCCCTCAGCCTCCTTTTCTCCAGGCTAAACAACCCCAGTTCCCTCAGCCACTCCTCATAAGATTTGTGCTCTAGACCCTTCAACAGCTTTGTTCTCCTGCTTTGGACATGCTCCAGGACCTCATGTCTTTCTTGTAGTGATGGGCCCAAAACTGAACACAGTATTTGAGGTGTGGCCTCACCAGTGCCAAGTACAGGGGGACAATCACTTTGCTAGTCCTGCTGGCCACACTATTTCTGATATGAGCCAGGATGCTATTTGCCATCTGGGCACACTGCTGGCTCATATTCATCTGGCTGTCAACAAACACCCCCAGGTCCTTTTCTGCCAGGCAGCTTTCCAGCCAGTCTTCCTCAAACTGCAGCATTTCACAGGGCTGTTGTGACCCACATGCAGGACCTGGCACTTAGCCTTGTTGAATCTCATATAGTTGGCCTCGACCCATTGATCCAGCCTATCCAGATGCCTCTGTAGAGCCTTCCTACCCTCAACATTCCCACTCAGCTATGTGTCATCCGTAAACTAACTTGTTTACAGATAACTTTCACTCAATCCCCTTGTCCAGATCATTGATAAAGATATTAAACAGAACTAGGCCAAATACAGGTCCCTGGGCAACACCACTTGTGACTTGTCACCAGCTGGATTTAACTCCATTCACTACAAGCTTTTGGGCTTGGTCATCCAGACAGTTTTCTACCCAGTGGAGAGTATGCCCATCCAAGCCATGAGCAGCCAGTTTCTCCAGGAGAATGCTGTGGGAAATGGTGTCAAATGCTTTACTGAAGTCTAAGTAGATAACATCCACAGCCTTTCCCTCATCCAGTAAGTCGGTCTCCTTGTCATAGAAGATCAGGTTAGTCAAGTGGGTCCTGCATTTCATAAACCCATGATGACTGGTCCTGATCATCTGGTTGTCCTGGATGTGCCAAGTGATGTCAGTAAAGATGATCTGCTCCATAAGCTTCCCCAGAACCAAGGTCAGGCTGACAGGCCTGTTATTCCCCGCACCCTCCTCCCAGCCCTTCTTGCAGATGAGCATCACATTTGTTAACCTCTAGTCAACTGGGACCTCCTCGTTTAGCCACAACTGCTGATAAATGATTGAAAGTGTTGGTGAGCACTTCCATCAGGTCCCTCAGTATCCTTGGGTAGATCCCATCCAGTCCCATAGACTTGTGTGTGTCTAAGTGGTGTAGCAGATTGCTAGCCATTTCCTCGTCAATTATGGGGCTTCATTATTCTCCCTGTCCATGTCTTCCAGCTCAGGAGCCTGGGTTCCCAGAGAACAATTCTTACCATTAAAGACCGTGGCAAAGAAAGCATTAAGAACCTCAGCCTTCTCCTCATCCTTTGTCACTGTTTCCCCCCACAACCAATAAAAGATAGAGATTATTCTTATCCCTCCTTTTGTTGTGAATATATTTATATAAACATTTTTTATTGTCTTTTAATCAGATTAAGTATCAGTCGGGCTTTGGCTCTTCTGATTTTCTCCCTTCATAACCTAATGACATCCTTGTAGTCCTCCTGAGCTGCCTGCCCCTTTTTCAAAAGATCCTAAATTCTCCTTTTTCTCTTGAGTTCCAGCCAAATATCTCCGTTCAGCCAGGCTGGTCTTCTTCCCCACCAGCTAACCTTTTGACCTATGGGGACCATCTGTTCCTGTGCCTTTAAGATTTCCTTCTTGAAGAATGTCCAGCCTTCCTGGACTCCTTTGCCCTTCAGGACTGACTCCCAAGGGACTGTTGTCAACCAGGCGCCTAACAAGCCAAAGTCTGCCCTCCAGAATTCGAAGGTGGCAGTTCTGCTAACCCTACTCCCTACTTACTCCAAGAATTGAAAACTCTTATCATTTCATGATCATTATGCCCAAGAGAGCCTCCAACCATCACATCACACACAAGTCCTTCTCTGTTCACAAACAACAGATCCAGTAGGACACCTTCCCTGGTTGAGTCCCTCACAAGCTGTGTCAGGAAGTTATCTTCCACACATCCAGGAACGTCCTGGACTGTTTCCTCTCTGTGGTATTGTATTTCTAGCAGATACCTGGTAAGTTGAAGTCTCCCATGAGAACAAGGGCTAGTGATTGTGAGACTTCTCCCAGCTGCCTATAGAATATTTTGTCTGTCTCTTCATCTTGGTTGGGTGGTCTATAAGACTCCCACCATGATATGTGCCTTGTTGGCCTTCCCTCTCATTCTTACTCATTAGACACTTACTCTATATCACCACCATCGAGCTCTAGACAGTCAACACACTGCCGGACTTAAAGGGGTACCCCACTGCCTCTCCTTCCTTGCCTATCCCTTCTGAAGAGTTTGGAGTCATCCATTGCAGCACCCCAGCTGTACGAGTCATCCCACCATGTTTCTGTGATTGCAACTATGTCACAGTTTTCCAGCTGCACAATGGCTTCCAACTCCTCCTGTCTGTTGCCCTTGGTGCATGCATTGGTGTACATGCACTTCAGTTGGGCTACTGATCCCACCACTTTTTGGGGGGGAGAAGCCTAATTACTATGTGACAATTCTCAGGCACTTCTGTCATTTCTAACACATCAATAACCCTTGGGTCTTTGCTTCTGCATGGCTCTCCATCCCTTACTTCCACAGAAATGGCAGACCAAAGGACCTTGATAGCACACTGCTCCTCAAACTTTGGCACACCATACCCAGGCTTATCTCTAGCAAGCATGATTTTATCCCTTTCCCCCTTCAACTCTAATCTAAAGTTCTTTCAATGAGACCTGCTAACTTCTACTCAAAGATCCTTTTCCTCCTTTGAGACAGGCATATCCCATCTGTTACTAGCAGGCCTGATGTCACATATACAAAGCCCTGATCAAAACCCCCAAAATTTTGCCAGTGACACCAGGCTCAGAGTCAGGTATTTGTCTGCTGGCTCTTCCTGTTTCTGTACTCATCATTTCCTGCAACTGGAATTATAGAGGAGAACACTACTTGTACTCTTGATCCCTTAACCAGTTTTCCCAAGGCCCTGAAGTCTCTTGATTACCCCCAGACTTCTTTTTGCAATTTCATCACTGATGACCTGAAAAATCAATAATGGATAATAATCTGAGGGCTGTACCAGGGTAGGAAGCTTTCTCCTAACATTTTTAACCCAGGCCCCAGGGAGACAGCAGACTTCCCCAAAAGGTGGGTCCAGTCTGCATATTGGGCCTTCTGTTCCCCTCATGAGAGTCTCCTATGACAATGACCTTTTATCTTTATGGAAGCACCTTTGATGCAGAGCATATGTCAACTTAACTTTGGCAACACCTTAAAGTTAGATCAACCATTGTCCTCCTTATTCTTCAATTCCACTTGCAAAGCCTTGTACCTATTATGCAATGGCACCTGGGAAGGTGGGGTAGTCACAGGAGATGCACCTGCTGCACCGGATGGGAGCTTGTTGCCACTGCCCCCTACACCTTAAGTCATCGCATTCAGCAGGTGGAAAGAGGATAGGGAAGGCAGGGTGTGATTCCTGTAGTCTATCTCTCTCTTGCACCCCCTGATACCCCTCAATCTACTGACTTCTTCACAGAGCTGTGTCACTCAGCAGAGGAGCTCCTCTCCCTGGGCACACCTCCCACAGCTGTGCTCAGGGCTGCCGGCCGTACTGGTGCCAGAGCAGGGCCCACCCTGCAGCCTGGCGATGGGGTGGCAGCGTGTCCCCACCACAGCTCTGTCCGTCGTGGTGGGTGCAGAGCTTAGAGAGGCCATGGCTTTCTGCCGCTGGACACCACTGCTCCCTGGTTGAGCTGTCAGGGCTTCAGCGCCCTTCCTGCGTGCCCTTATGCATGGCCTGCCATGTAAACTGCTGCACCACGCCCTTGCTGACACACTATGCCCTGTTCACACAGCACTCCTGGTTGCTAGCGCTTGCCAATGGTTTCTTTCCTATGGGAGGGTAGGGATCTTCTCTCCCATCACTCCTGGCCCTAACCAGGTTCCACCAGCTGCTGTGGTGTGAGCTGCAGGCTCCTGGCTGCTCTCTTGGGTCCCCATGAGGTTTCCCCAGTTTAGGAAACCCCTCCCTGTGCACTGTGCTGGAGTGCTCCACTGTAGATTGTGCTAGCACCAGAGCTGCTCGTATCAGCAACTGAGTAATAGTTTCAACTACACTGTATTTAAATCTCAAATCCCTTTTCTGTGTCTCTGGGCCCTAAAGATCCTCATGTGCTTTGGAGGAGTTGTGACTATGTTCTTCTTAAACCTGAATATTAGACTTCCAGTAATCAAGTAGTAAAAGAAAAGCAGTAGGAGAAGGAAGGGGAGGAGCTAAATAACCTTTGCTGTCAATGTCTAATCACTGTCAGTTTCTATTCTGACACCAATGTCAAATGGAGTGAGCCTGGTTGTTAGAGTAGCCTGCTGAGAAATGGAGTAGGCATTGGAGACAAGTTTGAATGAGAAGTATCTCACACAAAAATGCTCCCTACACATTTAAAAGTGGGCTGGGCTATATATACAGCCAAGAGTTGACTTGGTTAATGTACTGATTGGAGTGTTTCTGTCATTACAGGTTATTTAAATTGTTTGAGATTATTTTTAGTACTTAATGTATAGTAATTTTGCCAGTATTTTCACTCCGAGTGGCTTTATGTTTGAAGGGTAATGAAAAGGCTGTTTTAGAAGGACTAAGAAATCTGCAGAGTTGTGAGAAATTTCAGTGAAGCAAAGGCTCCACTTGTTGCTATTTTTATAGTTCCTGTCAAGTACCTGTCTCTTTTGCTAGTTATCAGACCTAGCATAAAGGACACAGCCAGCATAAAGATGAACCAATAACCAAACTGTATTTGATACAAAAGGGTCAGTACATGGGCAAGCATTGGGGGTACAAACAAGTCAGCCAGATTATACATAATCAGCATCAATCCCACTGACCCCAGCCATGACACCACACAACCAGCAAGGGGTGGAATAAATGGTGAAATGCAGTTTCCCATAGAAGGGCTGAGAGACAACCAAGTCAACAAGCCAAACACATAAGACCAAGGAAGCCACACACAGAATCTCTACACAGCCCACATTTACAAATACCAGACCTGACTGGAGCCCAGTCCCAGGGAGGCAGGAGGTCCTTCCCCAACAGGGAACTCTGCACAGTGCATCCACCTCACAGACAGACACTGCCCCTTCCTGCAAGTGGTCCCAGCTTTTATCCCTCAGTGGGACACCTGACATTTGTTTACTTAATGTGGGACACCTGGGGCTCATTTACCCAATGGCTCTCCCTGCCAGGCCGTACCATGGAGGGAAGCCTCTATTCATTCTATATCCTCTCCTGTGGTTGGCTGTTCCTTAACTTTAGAATATGGAGGACTATGCTGCCTATAATGGAGAAAACTCTCCAAAGTTTATTTTACTTTGGGAAGTGTGATTACCTTTTGGAAACAAAGCTTGCAGAAGAGGGTGAGGCTGATGTGAAAAATTACAGGGACTGGGAATTTGATAAGTAAGCAATGCTTGACTATCAAAAACCCAGATGAACTGTAGTGGGAGGGAAAGGGTATGTCAGCAAACATTTTTTGACTTCACAATACACAGCACTTTTGCAGTCTTTTTAATGCTGAACTCAATTTTAAATCTTTCTCTGCATGTCAGTCTCAACAGTTTGGACCTGACACCACATGGTCCCCTGGAGGGTGAGAAATAAGGAGCATGATTTGTGGAGAGATGGTTGGAGATTTATGCAGAGATTATTGTCCTATTTTCAAAGTATACAATGAAACATACTCACCACATTTTGATTCCTGACATAGGCATTCTTGACTGCATATTCACTGCATTTTTATTCCTGACACAGGAATGCTTGTCTGCAGGGGATGTGTTAAGATGCAAAAAAGGCTTCAGAAGCTCACTGCCAGATTCACCTCCTAAGTAGGTTACATATTAAGCTGCTTCGGTGAGAAAAGCTGTGGGGTTTGCTGTTAGTGTGCTGTGGCTGTTAGAGCTTTTCCAGGGGATTCTACTTCAGAGACCTCTTAAAAATCTTATTACAGAGGTTTTTGCCTCACTGCTGCAGAAGGCCACATTTGGCTTTAGAATAGATTATTTCTCATTTTCATTTTGTCCTCATACTAGTTGGCTTCTCTGTTAACATTGACTTTGGGCAACTGCCAGGAAACAGCATTCATTTTCTGCATAAGCCTGAATTTTGTCCTGCAAATTTTCCTCCTGATGCTGATTAACCAGACTGTTTCCTTGGTCATATCTATATGGATATATCTCTCACATCTCTTCATGGTCCAGCTCCCTGCTTGGACAAGGTCTGGATAAGCACTAGGATTCTTCCATATCCACAGCCTTTTCCGCAAAGGAAGAAATCTAGGTTACAGACTGGAATAAAGCCATGAGATTATTTGGCTAAGCCTCTAATACCAGCTCCATTGAACTGTGGCCACAGCATCCACCAGGTGCTGTAAAGACAGCACTCTTGTGCCCAGAAAGCCCCTGCAGTATTCCTGTCATACTGTCAGGAAAAGGTTTCAAAGAAGTGAGAGCTGCTTTGTGAATTGCAGTGTGCACTCCACTGTAGTAGGACACTGGACATTTGTCAGGGTAGAGCCTGAGAGTAAGGAAGCGATGGTGAGGTGAAATGTAACATCAAAATAGAGGAATACCATTTCAGTCCATCAGTTAGCATCATTCACTAGTATCACTACATTTTCTATCAGGTGTTGACATGCAGGCAGGTGGAAGTGAGTCTCTTTAACCAAGTAATAAGCAATAGGACAAGAGGGAATAGCATCAAGCTGCAGCAGGGAAGGTTTGGACTGGATATTAGGAGGTATTTCTTTACAGAACAGGTTGTTAGGTGTTGGAATGGGCTGCCCAGGGAGGTGGTGGAGTCCCCATCCCTGGAGGTGTTTAAGAGTCAGGTTGACATAGCGCTGAGGGATATGGTGTAGTTGGGAACTGTCAGTGCTAGGTTAAAGGTTAGACTAGATGATCTTCAAGGTTTCTCTGATTCTGTGGTTCTGTGAAAAGGAGTGACTCATCAATCCAACTACATGTCAAAATGCAGCAGAAAGCTGCAACAAAAGCAGAGAGCACAAAGTTCTATGAAAGCATACTAGTCATAAATACATCCTTAAACATATAACAAAATGACAGATGATAGCCTTTGTTACCATGGATGAAAGTGCAATTGTCTTCCTAAAATCTCTAGAAAATAATAAACTAATGGATATTTATAAAAGACTGGGTTTTGACTTAAATGAGTAGTGGGACAGTAACCACAGATTGCAAGTGTACTTATGTAAGTAAAAACAATGTAAGAACTTCATACAAATATGAAGTATGGCAGGTATTGCATCATTTTACTGTGAGGGATATTTTTCCATATATATTCTCAATAAGGGACATCCACTGACTTAAAATGACCAGTGGTATTATAAGTATTATGGGATTATGCAAGTCAAAATAATTATGATGGATGTCTATCTTTACAGAAAGTAATCAGTAAGTAATTAAGAGTAAATTATGAGTCATATTAAACTTAACCTTTCTATGTACTTCAATTTTTTATTGATGTTCCATCTCTCTACATGTCAGTAGAAACTTGATGTAATTTTAGTTTGTTGTTCATCTGTAAATACGTTGCTTTCTTTTTTTGTTTTTTAGAATAAATCATGTCCTTTTCCTGGTTGTCATATCAACTACCATACTTGTTCTTTACAAACTATAAAATATTTACATGACTAGAAAAAAAAGAAATAAGCAAGTCCCTTATTAAACTAATATGATATCAGCAAGAAAGCAGGAAACTGGAAACATTACTGAAAGAGAGACCATAAATGGCCCAACTTGTCTATAGGTCATAAAAGGTCTATAGTTGTCTAACCAACTTTTTTTTTTTTTTTTTCTGTAGGCTTTTCACAGTAACATATATATATATATATATATATATATATATATATATATATATAATCTCATA
>NW_020799091.1:41000494-41016741 GCF_003259725.1 Athene cunicularia
TTTTTTTTTTTTCTTTTTTTTTAAACTGAAATTCTACTCATGATCCAGCTGGGTACTGGATGAGATTAGCTCTGTGTATTGTGTGTACTTTCATGGATATTATAAGCCCTGATTAATCAAGGTTTATGAAGCAATGAGAGATCTACAGGGAAAGAAAACTTTAGAAATTAAAGTACTGTAGATGATATGGGTAGTTTTGCATGAAGGTCCAACTGCTGTTGACATCTCCTGTGTGTATGCAGAAGGGGTGTATGTGATTCTCTGATCCAATGATTCGGATGAAACAATAAAGTACTATGTCTCACAGTTTTATCTTAATCTACAAATCAGTATACCTTTGCACAATAATTTTTTTTTTCTTTTTTTTGGTTATCATTTGTAAGCTTGTGAAATTGTGAAATTGTTTTGGTGAAATCTTTTCATGGTACAGCTAAATAACTTAGGCACACATAACAGTGACAGTTCTGTTGGAGACCCCATGGTGTTAGATTAAGCCTCTGTTCAGGAAGTCATGATTTCCTCAGATGCCACAGAAAACTGTCAGAAGTATAGGAAAAAAAATTAGTAGAAAGGCAAAGAAATAGAAAGAAATTCAACACCACATGTAAGAGAAAAGAGAGATCCTGAAGTGTTGAAGCTGCAGGAAATTAAAATGATCAGTGAAGAGCTTATTGCTGAATATACTGTAATGTTGATGTGATTTTATTGTGTTAATAACAATGTGGTGGTGCACTTGGAACTGTGAATAGTTGTAAATTTCTTTTGATTTAAGTAAATAAAAATGAATAAATGCAGGATTTAACTAGGCTGTAGATTTTAGGAGCAGAAAAATCTACATTATTAATCATATTCACTGTGGTAGTATGTATAGAACTACCCACAAATATGTTCTATTTGTGCTGGGCACTGCAAAAATCGATGTAGAAGTCAACTATATGTATTACAGAATGAAAACCAGACAAGCAGAAGAAGTAAGGCATATAAAAATAAATAATCTGATAGCAGCAAATATTGGTTAATTCTACAACCATATATTTATTCACTGGATTTAACTAGGTAGAGGTAAATTAATTGGGGAAAAATGTAAAGAGAAGGATAAAAGCAGATAGTAAGATGAAGGTGAGATGGTGGGAAGAAGATGGTGCTGGAGACAAATATTTTTGCAGAGTAGGAATGAAGATGCACAGAGATAGGAAGAAGATGAATTTAAACAATAAGTATAGCGTGGTGGTATTCCACTACAGCCATAGTGCTAGAATATTCTCTGAAAAGCCACAATTTCTTCCTTTGTTCAATTTCCTGGCTGTTTTTGACAAGTAGGATGGATTTACTCATCCTATCAGTAGTGGGAGGGATACTGCTTCAAACATGAACACGCAGGCATCTGCATTTTGATGAATTTATATTAGCTCCCGGGGTAGTCACTGCTGCCAATGAATTCTGTACAGCTATCCTGTCAGTCTTGACTAGCCCAACTATACTATCTACAGTGAGCACTATGTTTATAGTTTTGGTGTAGATGTGTATAGTGTAAACACTAAAATTTAGGTGAACCATGTTCTATTCTAGTGTCAGTTGTTAGTACCTATATTAGAGTGAAAGGGGAAAGACCATAGAGGTTTCAGGAATGCAGGCTGTGGCAGTTCAAGACAAGGGAATGCACTCCAGGCAAGTTTTCTATTGTGTTTATTTTCTATAAGAATTTAGATAAAATAACACAGACATTTTAAAATAATTTTAGATAATAGATTGAAAATGAAAGTTTTAGGAGGCAAGAATTATTTTCAGTCATAACTTGGTTCACATATATTTCAGTATCTGTAGTCCAAATGCTTTTGTTTTTCTAGAATTATGATTCATTTTGGTCAAAGTGAAGAATCAGATTAAATGGTCATGAAGGGCAAATTATCAGATAGCATTTTTATGCAGTACCACTGCCACATGTTCCCTGAAGTAATTAACATTTTTTTAAAACATTCATAACTCATTATAATTTTATTATTACCACTTCTTGCAGATTTTCTTTTTTTTTTTTTTTTGTTTGAAATAGATAGTGACAATAAAATGTTTCTTTGTCAAGCTCCTTAACTGCCTGCTATTGTACCCTGTCCCTTCTTCCTGTGATACTATAGTCAAGTACTTCCCTTGAAAAATTAAGAAGATATAAAGATGTATGTTCAAAATACATAATTTTTAAGGAGGTATACTTACTGAGTTTAGAGAACTGAAATGTTCCAGATTATGTTTTGTATATATGGATTGTATTACCCTCTCCAGATCCATTCACCAAGGTACCCAGGGGCCAAGGGACTGTTCATTCCCAATACCTCACAGAGAATTTGGAAAGTGCTTCATAAAGAACTTGAAGATAAACTTTCTGTCCTGAAAGCTGTTATTCTTGAAAGAGTAACCCTGTCCTTGAGTGTTGACTAAAATAACTCCTAATTTTTAATAGAAATATACAATTTGCAAAGTGTGAGTTATATTTTAAAATATACTTGTTAATATTTCACAGTTCTTTTACTTTCAACTTATTGATGGTTCTACTCCTATACAGTAAATATGGCCTTGAATTTAAAACTGGTTTAAACGTTAACAAAAATTACCCTTCGATGAAATTATCACAGCCTGTACATAGAGATTTTTCAAAAGTTACTGACCCACAGCTGTATGGTAATTTTTAAATGATGCCAATCCCTGTGGTTTGAATAATTAGTGACCCCAGAACTATATAACTGTACATTGTACATGCCTATCTCCACTCTTTTCCCATCTGTTTCTTTACATGCTCTGTCCTACATATTTTGCTTTTACAGCACCCTTTGCAATTTCCTCAGACTATTAGAGTTATTTCTCTCTGAAGTTCTCTATCCATACTCTAAAATAACAGCATCACCTGACAGTACTCATACATTATTTGTAATTTTTTTGAACAGTTTGGAGGGGGAAATAAAAGGAGAGAAAGATGCAAAGAAATGGAACCAAATATCCAACTGAGGGGCAAAAGATGGTGGATAATACATAGGAGATTAAGAGACACAGGTTTGAGAGGAAAAATTGTAGGTAGTCCATGAAGCGAACACATTTTAATGTAAAATCCAAGACGGACATAATTTAAAGAGGGAATAAGGATTTTCTTACTGACATAAAGACAAGTTGTTTCAGGGAATAGAATAAGACACAAACAGCTTTATCTTGTTCTTAGCCTTATCCTAATATGTCTGTCTTTTGTCTGCTCCAGAGGTGGAAAGGTTTGAATCCCACCATGTCTATGAAAAGTTAACTTTGCAGGACCTTTTCTAGAAATGTCACTATTATGTCTTTTATTTGCTTATTTATTTCACAAAGGAATTTCAGATCTTCTGGAGCAGGGAGAAACATCACCAGTTTGAGGATAACGCTTATCCTATGGTTCCCATATGAATGTTTTTTTACAATCAATCTTTCCTACAACTGTGTATTTTATTTTCAGTATTAGCAGAGTGAGGAGGAGAAGGTGAGGAATAGGAGTCATGACAAAAGTCCAAAAGCTGCAGAGTGCATATGACTTAAGTCTCTGACTTCTCCATTTCCTTTTGACTAGCTCTAGACAGCATCTTGATACATGCACTTATGTTCACAGTTCCCTTTCACAGAGCTTATTCTCCTTGTAACTTGTAAATCAAAGCAATTCACTTTCATAATGAAATCCATTCTAGGAAGTATCCCCTTACTGATAGAATTTATTTACACTTAATATTTTGGTACCTAAATCCAGTATGGGGATTTTTTTTTTTTTTTTAGCTTTGTGCTTGAGTTTCCCTATAAATACAGAGATAACAGTATTTTCATTCCCAAAAGCATAAGATGTTAAAGACTGAGGAATGTCAAAGCATTGTGATAGGCATTATTACCTTTTACAACATAAAAGACTTGTTCAAAGTTGTGTGCTTGACCTGTACTTAAGTCCTGGACTTTGGGCTGGTAAAACACGCATTGCTAAGATTAACCAAATTAAGAGGATGCATCTATAATGCCAAATAGCATAGCCCCCAGGCCACTCCCTGGTCCTGAATGCTTATATTTCATACATATATGTTCCTTAGTAGATTCTAGTGGGAGCAGTAAAGCAAAAATGGAAGAAATATCTGGGTGAAGCATTCACTTAAGTGTCCACTCCTCATTGGCAGACTGGATGAGAACACAGCACGTTTGATTCCTTCCATCCTGCAATAACTTTGAAGAGGATTTTAGCAGGCTTTCTAGGCTCAAGCACCTCTACAGAATTTTAAGCATCCAAATCCTGATATAAAACCACCATTCTAGTTGTGTGTGACACAGGCCTCATATTATTTCATTAACTCTGAATAAGTGCATGCATAAACAATAATTACATTGCAGGACCACGAGTCACTCTTTGCCACTAGATCTGGAAGGACTACAGACATACGCATCTAGCAGAAAGAGGGAAGGAACCATCTCCACATTCACCTTCACACTTCTAAGGTGAGTTCAATATCTACAGTCAAACAACTTGTTTTAAAACACCATGGTGTGGAGGAAGAGTCGCTCAGCCAGATGCTGGTTCCAGTGACAAGCAAAAGTTGGTAGCATCACATGCCAGCTGAGATTAGAAATTTTTTTTCCTCTCTGCCATTACTAGTAGATGGCAGTCAGCAGAGCCAACTCCTAAATGAAGCAACTTCCAAACTATGCAAAGTTAAGAAAAGTACAATGTTGGTTAATACTGCCTACTCCAGTCTATAGAGGCCTTGATAGGGTGGCTTACCAATGTTAGAAATCTGTAGATAACTACTGTTTTCTAATCTCCATGGACAAACCAAAGTAATCCTGATTAAATGTTTCAGAAAACAAAAAAATCCAATTTTCCAAGAATATGAGGATGGAAGGAAGCAGTTGGGAAGACACTACAGTATATTTTCTTAGGGAAGTGGGAAATACAGGTTTAATGTGAAGATACGAAGAAATTAAATAAAGCAAAAAAACATTATTCACTTTTGGCTGCAGCATGTGCTGATTATGCAGTGTCATGGTTTAACCCCAACCAGCATCCAAGCACCACACAGCCCCTCGCTTGCTCCCCCCCAGCAGTATGGGGAAGAAAACCAGAAGGGTAAAAGCGAGAAAACTTGTGAGTTGAGATAAAGACAGTTAATAGGTAAAGCAAAAGCCATGTGCATAAGCAAACCAAACCAAGGAATTTGTTCACACTTCCCATTGGTTCAGCCATCTCCAGGAAAGCAGGGCTCCGTCACATGTAACAGTTACTTGAGAAGACAGATGCAATAACCCAGAATGTCCCCCCTTTCTTCTTCTGCCCCAAGCTTCACATGCTGAGGACAATGTCATATAGTATGGTACAGGATATATGGTATGCATCAGTTGGGGGTCAGCTTTCCTGTCCATATCCCCTCCAAACTTCTTGTGCACCCCCAGCCTACTTGCTGGTGGAGGTAGGGCAAGAAGGAGGAAAAACCTTGACTCTGTGTGAGCACTGCTCAACAATAAGAAAAACATCCCTGAATTATCACACTGTTTTCAAGCACAAATCCAAAACACAACTCCATATTAGCTACTATGAAGAAAATTAACTCTATCCCAGCCAAAATCAGAACACAGAGATGGACATATTTTCCTATAAAACCAAACAGATGGAATACCACAGTATAAGTCAAACATACATAGACTCAAATTAAAATACTGCTAACTACATAAATACATAAAAAATTTATTTTATCATAGTTTATTTCACTCATATATCCTAGTGGGTTTTTAGCTGTCTAAAGGCAAAAAGGAAAAATCATGACTTTTTAGTCTGTCTTTAAGATTTTGGATATGAAACTGCGAAGATTAAAGAAAAGGAAACACACAGAATATTGAGGATTTTAAAAGAAATTACTTAGGCAGTTACCCTACACACACACACAAAACTATATTTCATATGGACAGATCTCTAAAGAAGCCTGAGTTATTTCAGTGAATAGTACTCAAGACAGAGTATATGAAAAAGACATAGAGTGGTGAAACAGAATTAATTTAATAACCATTTGTGTGATAAACAACAGTGTGTCGTAAATTTAAAACCTATACCATGACTGTGACAGCACAAATTATTTCTGATAATAAGTTAAGGTTTTTTCTTGATGTTCTGGATACATGTCAACTTTTTTTTTTTTTCTTTTTTTTTAAACTGAAATTCTACTCATGATCCAGCTGGGTACTGGATGAGATTAGCTCTGTGTATTGTGTGTACTTTCATGGATATTATAAGCCCTGATTAATCAAGGTTTATGAAGCAATGAGAGATCTACAGGGAAAGAAAACTTTAGAAATTAAAGTACTGTAGATGATATGGGTAGTTTTGCATGAAGGTCCAACTGCTGTTGACATCTCCTGTGTGTATGCAGAAGGGGTGTATGTGATTCTCTGATCCAATGATTCGGATGAAACAATAAAGTACTATGTCTCACAGTTTTATCTTAATCTACAAATCAGTATACCTTTGCACAATAATTTTTTTTTTCTTTTTTTTGGTTATCATTTGTAAGCTTGTGAAATTGTGAAATTGTTTTGGTGAAATCTTTTCAAGTGATCTTTTAGTTATCTTTCTATTATACTTTTTTTTTTTCTGAAGTTAAGCATATTATATTTGCTTGCTAATGACTTGTAAACTAATAATTTTGTTTGAAGCTGTTTGTCATTCTCATATTTTTTTGCATAGTTGATTTTGAAGACTAATCATACAGCAAGAGCACTGCATGAAAAAGAATAAATGTATTGCAATATTTTTTTTGGTAACTCGATATTTTGTGTCAAATACAGAATATCTAAAGCCTGTCTTCCAAAGATGTTATAAAGTATTTTGAACAACCTGATGTAGGCTACATGAAGTCAGATAAACTTCATGAAAAATGCCTGAGACTATTAAAGCACTGTATTCAGTTAAGTACAAGTGCAGGATTTTTGATATAAACAATGTGAAAACTGTTTCAGCAGCAGAAACAAAAGCTTAAACATCTCCTCCTTTCTCAAGACCCCACCTCTGTATTCAATGTAGACATTTCCACCAAAAAGGTACTTATTTTTCTTGTACCTAGAATGATTCAGTATTTAAACTCATGAAGAAGGGTAGGAGTTCTACATTTATTATCACAAAATTTTTACTTTTCTCCCTGTAAGACTTTCTGCTGATTTTGCTATTACCAAAGCTGTTGCTGACTTTTACTCTGACCATTTTGTTCAAGATTTAGAGCTGCTGCTATGAGTAGGTGCAAAATGATGACCTTGATCTAGTGATCTGCAATATTACATTTTGAACTGAAAATATGGTTACTCAGGTGGAACATATGTGACCTAAATAGGTTACTGATGCAGATACCAAGGAGAATCTCTTGGTAAAGAAAGAGCTATACAGAAAACAGGGTAGCAGTTAACTATTCTTTTCTTTATCTGTTAGCACTCCAAAAATCTGTAACTTGTAACAAAAATATCTTACATTTTTTCAGTGGGGAAAAAAAAAAAAAGTCATAAGGATTTGCCATAAAGTGACTTGAACAAATATCAGAAAACCTTTGGGACTATTAAATTATTCAATATGATCAGAATCCTCTAAAACTAATACAAGTTTTTTACACTAATGTTTATATTTTGAAGAGTATCAGATATGACAGCTTTCCGACAGCGATTTTAGGTAACTCCTTTAGTGTTGGGTGTTTTGTTTTATAACATAGTGTTATGTTTTATAACATAAAACATTCATGGTTTATGTTTTTATCTAGTCTAAAACTGATAAAACTCCCTTTTATTAATGAGTTATATCACGCAGTACGCTAGTCTACCTTTGCTCATCAACAAAACACATGCCTCTTCTTTAAAAGCAGTTCTGTTCCCACTGGAACCTGTGCAAATCAGGTGTTAACAATAAAAAGTAAAGTTACATGTGGACAGCATCAAATGCTAGGGCAAGTGCATCTCCTGAAAGAGGGGTGTGCACCCAGTGGAGCTTGCACTGCTGGAGAGGGGGTAATGGTGACCTGCATGAACTCTTGAGAGTGCATGTATCTGCATGTTTGTGTGTGTGTGTGTGTGCACAGGTGTGCATATGTGTGTCTGACGAGTTTTGGGGGATTTGCTTGAGAATGATGTTCAGAAATTTGGAGAAGTTAATTCATATCTTGTAAGTCTCTAGTATTGTATTTTAGCTACTGCATGACTGATACTGATCCTAAACACATAGTTAATCTGATTGCCACTTAATTATGTATCATAAGTAAATCAATAAGCTGCCTTGATCATGATTTGGTTTAAATGATGAGAACTGAGCAGTTTAGTGCTGCAACAGAACCAATTTTCCATTACCCCCGGCCTTCTTCTATTATTTATCATTATTCCTGTACAGATGCTCATCCACTCTGATTAGCTGTTGACTCGGTTCCTGAGAGATTCTGTTTTGCTGCAATTACTTCCCTCGAAGATAAACCTGTTGTGAAGGGTGCTATCCCTAATTTGCATGGACTGGAGCCAGCTAATTCCTAGTATCCATTAGGCTTTATGTGGTGCCTTCTGTAGTCCAAAGAGATAAATGTGTTTGTTTATTTGTTTATCCAGTTCAGAGTGTTAAAAATAGGCTGAGAGGTGTACTGAAGCTTACTCGGATGTTCTTATGCCTGAAACTACAGCCTTTTGGAGCATTTCCTAGAATTTGGCATGAAGACTTATGGGGTGGCTGAAGGTGCAAGATAGAGCTGGAGGCCTGCACAGGGCAAGAGGTGCCATCATTTTTGAAGTCTTGTCCACACAGGCTATTGAGGGTGGTTCCAGCAGTAAACTGTCTCCAGAACAATATCCAGATTGTGCTGGAAGAAACTTTGGTTTACTCCAAAGTTAATCTTGGTAGTAACAGCCATTAATAAAACTTGGGTGATCAGGGAACATACATTTATTAGTGTATGGGAAACGCTAAGGTTTCTGACAGTGTAGAGGTTCTCCAAATCACCCAACTGCCATGCATGTGCCTTCCCTAGATCATATACAATACAAGGCTTTCTTTTTTTTTTTTTTTTTTTTCTTTTCTTCTGTGTAATTTAATCAGTGATAAAATATCTGCATTGGAAATGTCAGAAAACAGAGTAAGCAGCAGGGAAGTAATGATGAGGGACACAGGCGTGTTCTTGGGAGAATAATCCCCCAAATATTCTCATGCAGGCAGCAGCCTCTCATGCTGTCTGCTTGACACCATAGGTTGTACCAACAGGTGTGAATAACAGGGCAACAGATTGGCAAGGTAGGGACTTTATGGAGTGATGAAATTTATTTTCTGTGTGATAACCTTGACTCTTCCCTTATATTTGAAGCTGTACAGGTTTCTCTACAGAGAAGTCTCTGTAGAGGCTTCAGGTTCTCTTCATTTCAAACTGTAACTGAATCAGCAATTTCCGAAGTTAAGTACACTGAAAAAATGCCAGAAATTAAGTGATGTAAAGTAAGTACTAAAAACCTATGAGCTGGTATTACAGTCTGGATTTTTTTTCTATTCAGAAATGAACAGGTAAATCAAAGTACTGTAACTGCAAATTGGCCTATGAGGCTGAATGATCTGGAACATATTGAAATTCACAGGAGTGAAAAGAAGCAAATAATACTTATAAGAACTGGATGAGAAAAGAATTTTAGTGTGATTTATATATTTAATTATCTCATTAGTCATTAGCCAGTGTATTTCAAACTCCTCTGGTGAAGTAATTAAGCAGGCTCCACCATTACTCTACAGTTTTGCTATCATGTTACAGAATCACAGAACAGTTGAGGTTGGAAGTAACCTCTGGAGGTCATCTGGTCCAACACTCCTGTTCAAACAGGGATACCTACAGCCAGTTGCTCAGAATCTTGTCTACTCAGTTTTCTAATATCTCCAAGGACAGAGACTCTACAACCTCTGTGAGCAGGATCACAGGCTCAGTAACCCTCACAGTAAAAAAGAGTTTCCTGATGTTCAGAGCAAATCCCATGTCTTTCAGTTTGTGCCCATTTCCTCTCGTCCTGTTGCTGGGTACCACTGAGAAGAACCTGTTTCTGCACCATCCCTTTAGAGCCCTCTTCTTGTCTGGGCCAAACAGTCCCTAGATCTCTCAGCCCTTCCTCATAGTAGAGATGCTTCAGTCCATCACTTTTGCAGCCCATCATTGGAGTCTCTAGCAGCTCCTTATCTCTTATACTGTGGAGCCCAGAATGGGCAGAATGTATCCTGGGTTTGAGTGGTGGGGCCTCCTGTGCTGCTGTGGGGGGGGTAGAGAAATCAGGAGCAAAGCTGAGCCCAGGAAGAAGGGAGGGGTAGGGGAAGGTGTCTTCAAGATGTGGTAATGCTTCTCAAGGTCCCACTCTGTTAAGTAGCGTTGTAGTTAGTGTCTGTATTAAGTTTATATTATTTTTTTCTTCCCGAATAAGTCTGTATTTTGCCTGTGACCATAATAGATGAGTCGTCCCTCTCTATCCTTATCTCCATTTCCAAGCCTTTTGGTTTACTTTCTCCTTCCCAGCGCTGGGGGTGAAGGAAGGAGTGAGAGGCTGTGTGGTGCTCAGTTTCCCTCTGAGCTCAAACCATGACATGCACACAGCACTCCAGGTGTGGCCCTCACTAGTGCTGAGCAGCAGGGAAGAATCACCTCCCTCATTCTGCTGGCAATACTTACCCAATGCAGCCCAGGGCATCATTTGCCGCCTTTGTGGCAAGGGCACACTGCAGACTCCTGTTCAACTTGGTGTCCACCAGGACCCACAGAAATCACAGAATGGGTGAAGTTGGAAGGGAACCCTGAAGGTCACCTTGTCCAAGCTCCCCGTTCAAGTACAGTCATCTACTGTCAGGGCGCAAGCCCATAACCTTAATTTATATGTGTGCAGGGATCCTTGGGAAGGTCCTGATTCTTCCATCTCCAGAGCCTCAATCACCCTTGTGGTTTCCATCCACCTGAACTACCTGAGATTCTGGATGGCTGCATCTTTTGACACATGAACATAGACAGACAAGAAAGGTTGGCCTGAGTTGGTGAATGCTGCTTTGGCTGGGAGTATACGGGATACACATAAACAGTTCTTCAAAGATGCAATTAAATACCTCTAAATATCCCATGAGAATTGTATGCCTGAATCGGTACTGATGCTTGTCTTAAAGGTATCTAATGACCCTTCCAAACCTCTCCATAATAGCAGGTATAATGAAACACATGCAAAATGTCTTAAGGCCATGACCATCTTTGATGGGGTTTCTTATAGACTTGAAATTAAGTCAGATTTTTAAATATTGACTAGTATTTCCAGTGAGATCTGACCAGACTGGGGAAGATGTTAGCTTTCTAGTTACTGCAGAGATAGAGGGATCATTTCAACCTCACTTGGAATAAAGATGTAAAACCACACAAAGAAAATCAAATAAAGAATGATCATAAGAGCTCTGCACAGAGAATATGCTGTGATTTACATCTCTAATGTACACAAGCTATGGGTCCTGGGTGTTGTGTTTCAAGACAGAATGGACCATTTTGGTTATTATTTTGACTCACTGATAGTGGAAGTTAAGTCAGTAATTCCCAGAATACATTAATATGTCCCCTATATCCCTCACTCAGCAGAACACGCCACACATCACCCAATGCCTCTGCAAAGAGAAGTATTTTGCCCACCATTTTTTCTGATAACTACACGTTTCCTTATTCTTGATTTAGCCCCAGCCACCAAGGAAACAAATTGCACTGTGCTAATAGGGAGGTATGTAAAGTCACCTCACACACTGCCACATGCCATGGGGTAAAGCTGCTGGGAACGCCTCTACAGTGAGTATTTGAGGCAAATCATTCTTCGTGCCTTCCAGAGAAATCAAAAGCAAATGAAAATAGGGAAGAATAATCCCCTCATGTCTCCCTCTGTGGAGGCAGCAGGTGCTTTAAAATTCATCAGGTAAGGTCTGCTGTGTAGCAGACAGTGGGATGGACAGGGTGGCCACTGTACAGCTGCTTCTGCTCCCTAAGCATGCTACCAGGGATCCCATCTGCATGTGCAATTTTCCCATTTCCATATATCTGAACAATTGTTATGCAAATTTTTGGTACAAGGGGCAAAAAGGACCCCAGGTCCTTTTCTGCCAAGCTGCTTTCCAGCTGGGTGGCCCCCAGCGTATAGTGGTGCCTAGGGACACTCCTCTGAGGTTCAGGACTTTGCAATTCCCCATGTTGAACTTCACGAGGTTACTTAATGTTATTTAATTAATTATGATCTCTCTCTCCATATTGTTGTGTTGCCAGCTAAATATAAAATATGTACATTTCTTAAGAAGTGAAACATTTCATTTTGGTTTCAGTTTATTATTGTGTGAATCAAATTTAAAATCATGCTCTCTTTGCAGGTTATCAAACATATACCCACTGATGAACAATGAGCTCTTGAGATATATTAAAATGCCTGAAAATACAAATTTCTAAATAGATAAACTAAGGCTTCTAAAATAAGTTGTCTGGTTTTCTGTTTTAAAAAGTAGTGGACTTTTTTATTTTTACAAACAGCTAACTTCTGTCTTATCTATTTAAGCAATCTAAAAGGAGAAGTAAGTTTTGATGCACATTTGCAATAGACACTGAAAAATTCAGTTACTCATTCTGCATAGCTTGGAAGCCTCTTTGGTATTCTGATTTTCTCAAGAAAACTCACCATGGTGACAACCTCATGACTATACTAGGATAATAACTCTGATGAGAAATAATTTTTCTTTCTGTTATTGTTCCTATTTACATATTTCATTATTCTTTTCTTGTTGAATCTTCCAAAAAGGGTAAAAAAAAGGAAAATAGAGATGGTCATTGGTACACAGAGTTGACATAAAGCTAATAGAATATTACTTGTGTTTTAGTGTATTTTACAGTTAAGGTAAATTATGCTAGAATTATTTCCCATTGCTAGCTAGAGAATGGCTGGGAAAACACTGGATTATACCAAAGATATTTTTATTTAAAAAAAACCCCAACCACTAGATGTATTCATTTTTTTGAAAAAATAGACTCCAGAAAGTACAAGAAAGAATGGTAAAATAAATTATACGGAACTAAGTAAATACATTACAATCATCTGTCTCAGTAAAATCACTCACTTATATTTGAAAACACTATAATTGTGTGGCTGAGACAGAACTGTTACTTAAATAGAGCAGGCAAGATTTCAGAGGACAGCTGTAAGATATCTGAATAAAAGTGGTAGGCAGAGAGCTGCTTGGACTGACAGAGGTATAATTTATTTTGGCTTATCATCCTCCTGAGGTATTTTAAGGCTATGACTACATGATCTTTTAATGTAACATAACAAACATCCTCATGGAAAATATACAGGTGAAAACAACAACTAGCGAGGACTGATATATGATGTTACCAATAAAAAATGTAGGATTGCAAGAGGGACAGTCCATTTCTCACTTCTCAGTTAATCTTTTGTGAACATCTCTTTATTTCATGAGTAATAACAGCATGTTTATGTTCCTGCTTCATGAGGGCTGCTCCTGGAGTCAGACTGGGGCTGTGGACATCCCTGGTCTGTGGTGTCAGATACTGGAACCAGTGAGGTTTTTAACTCCCAGCCCTGGGGCTTCGACCCAAAAGTCAGCTACTGGGAGACAACCAGGGTAAGTGAGGAGGGCAGACGGGCCAGTGCTTCAAACATGCCCGTGCCTGTGAACCTGGAGAGTGCGGTGCGTGCACTCTGCCTCTGCCAGCCTGCCTCTGCCAGCCCCAGAGGAGGAGGGGACGTGGCTGTCTGTGCCCGTGTCCTGTGTGAGTCCTGAGTGTGGGCGCTGCTGGGGGCAGCACCTCGTCTGTGGCCATCTGTGTAGCCGGCTGAGCACATGTCCTGTGGGTATCTGTGTGCTGTCCCTGGGACACACACTTAACTTTGCTACTGGTTGATCCTGCTAATGGGAAAATGACAGAAGCATCATGCCCTCTGCCCAACCAGAGACCCCGGTTCCCCAGGAGCACCATGCAGGAGCATCTCCAGTGGCTGGGCAGGAGGGTTCTAAACTGGGGCGGCTGGAGCCAGTGGCTGTTCCAACTTTCCTTAACAGTTTGTAAGCATGAGACTATTTACTAGTATTCTAATATCTGAATAGGAATCAGAAAATGTACCGAGTTCTTATTTAACAAAAAAAAAAAAAAAAAAAAAAAAAGAGCTTAAAAAACCCCCCCGACAATCTATCATTAAATCCAGGAAGCCCTAGCCATGAACTTATTTGCATGCTGGATTAAGGAATGGGTCAAGTACAACAGACAGGGTATTTTACCTTGCTACAGCCTCAAACTTTTAAGAGAACACCTCAATCATTTATATTATATATACATATAAGTATATATACACATACTTCTATGTATATTTACAAAGTATGCATATTTATATAAAACATTTCAAAAAGCACACCAGGGAGAAATGTTCTATAATAAACACATTGGATATTTTTTTTTTTTTAAAAAAAAGAGAAAATACTATACCTTCTTAAGTAGGTTTTGTTGTTTGTGTATTATACAAACACAAGAAGCATAAGCACTCACATCCTGAAGATTAAACTCAATTACTGTACATTGTACAGTTTGAATGAAAATGCAAGTAAGATGAAGATAACACTTTTTCTCAAGATAGTTATTTACATCAAATAAATGAATAATGAATGCTGTCAAATGTTTTATGTATGTGAAGACAAAGTGGTTTGCAGTAATTTCCACAACTTGTAAAATGCCACAAAACAATCTTAAGGGATTTTACCTTTTTTTTTTTTTTTTCACTAAATGAATTTCCACTAAACTGAAGATGGAGTAGATAGATTTTCAATGACACATATCTTAAAAGCAAGAATTACCTAAGAGGAAAAAATATGATATTTCCCTATTTTTGCCCTTAGAGTATTTACAATAGGTTGTACAATACTTCTCTCAGTCTTTAAAAAATATGTCTATATGAGAATAAAAATACAAAATTAAAATAAATAACATTTAAGTGAAGTGTGCTGTGAGAAATGTCTTGTTAGAAACTAAAAAAACCCTCAAAAAAAGCCCAGAAAAAAAAGGACATCATAAAAGTTCACCAGAGCAGAAGAGTAACTTCATGCAGCTATGTTAGATGATATTCTAGTGAAATAATGATACATAAGCAATGAACTACATTAGATATACCATATTTTTAAAGAAAAAAGGATAAATACAAATGACTGAAAACCATTAAAGAAAAGGCAAAACATTCAATATGAGAGTTTAAGGAACAATGGCTGAGGACCTCACAGTTTTACATTTCAAAAGATTAATTTTTTATTGTATCTGTGGTAATATCAAAGATATTTCTAAAAAATATCTAAATAATAATTAAATTACTTTTTAATATTGCTTGATATAGACTAATGATGCAACTCACCTATTTACCATCAGAGCAATTTTTGTGATGTTGTATCTAGTCAGAAGATAATGAAAAACACACATTTAATATCAATGTTTCAGTAAATCAGCTTTTCCCTCTCTGTTAATGACCTGTCACAGACTTATGAAAGAGTTTCTTGGTCATGTAATTTTTCATTTCTTTTTCCTTTGCATGTACTTAAAGACTGCAATTCAGTAAATAATGAACTAATCTAGGACTTTGTTGAACCAATCTAGGACTATTCCAAGAGTAATATATATCAGTGGTTTTGAATCATGGTTATCCTGACACTTTTGTGGGTTTTTGTTTGTTTATTTGGTTTTTTGTGTTTGTTTTTTTTTCCTGCATATTTTCCTTGTCCTTTTTTATTCTAGCTGCTAGCTAATGAGACAGGTCAGAATACCTCATAAGACATCGGTCAGTATTCTGCCACAAATATAACACTGCTCAATTTTTTCTACTGATCTTTTCTTGCTGTGCAAGTATATTTTCCTCATCAGAATTATTCATAGCACTATCTAACACAGACCATATACATTGTATTCTATTGCATGGCTTTTGTTCTGGCTTTGGGATTCCAAGATGACTGCAAGAAGTCAGTGTTTTGCTATTACAAATTGGTGTATGTATTTACTAATTTATGTCAGTCTAGTATCCTCCTTTGTCTGTGCACTTAGACAGTTTTTATATACTACTAGAATATTAAATCTTCCTAATCCAAATTACAGAAGTCAGTGTGATGATATGAAGGGGTAAGGTGAAAGGAAAATTGTCAGAAGCATGTACCTCTAATCTATTAATACATCTAATTC
>NW_020799091.1:41016791-41077165 GCF_003259725.1 Athene cunicularia
TTTTTTTTTTTTTTTTTTTTTTTTTTAATGCAAAGGAAGATAACTATAAAATAGATTTCAAAACAAACTTGATTTAGCATGCTAGGCCACTTTTTATGTGATGGGCCACATAACCTTCACAAGCTTTCATAATACTAGTGCTTACCCACTGTTTTATATGCTAGCTAATAAATTGTTAATGTTCTTAGCTCATCTAGTTCTTATATGTAACTCTTTCATATTTGCTAGCAAACATCAGGAGGCATTAAAAATACATCCTTGTGAATCACAGTCACCCATGTCAGCATTTCAGTGGAGAAAATTGTGAGGAAAAAATAAATTATTAATTATTGAGGAAAGACAGTCTTGGCATAATCTCATGGCCCAAATATTGAGGCATACTTTATGAACTCAGTAACTTTTCAAAACATGCAAACAGCACTCTAGTGTCCTGAACTGACATGTGGAAGCAAGACTCACTGGGCATAAAATCTAGTCAAGGACACAGCAGCATCACAAGAGGGGTGATCTGAGCAGATGCAAGTCAAGGCTACATGAGTGCAAGTCCAGGCTGCATGGCTGCAGAGCCCAAGTTATCAGAAATACACATTACATTGGCTGTAACAATGGCTCCTACTATGCACATGATGCTCTGCCATACCAGACCCCCTATCAAAGCAGTTTTTATCTGCTGTAAATGTGTATAAACCCTGGTACTTTTGTTTTCAGTCAGAGTTCACATCAACAGAGGGATGAACCTACCTGGTGCTGCGCAGTCTCCTGCTGCTACAAAAATAAACTACTTCTGCCTGACCTGAATCTGCAAAACCAGGCTGTGTTGATGCAATGATGCTACACTCCATGCTGTCACCCTTAATATTTCTATATTTGGTTTGCTATAAAGAGGAACAGATCTGAACAGTAAACTAAAACAAACACAGCTGCACCTAAATTGGCTTTATGGTCATTTCCACTACATGAATACTTAAAGTGTTTGTTGTCATTTGTCTTAAGAAAGAGGAAATTTGTATTTTAGGTATTTTATGATCCAAAGGCAGTGTTTTCTGCAAATTCATGCCTAACATTTAGCTACACAAACATTTATAAATGTTAAAAGGACAAAAATAATCCACATCTATAAGAAGAAGATCTACACATTGGTTCTTTCCTCATCATCTTCCTATACTCTCAACATTCCTTTTTCACACAAGCACAGATATCATACATCTTTCTCACTGATGTAACTTTATGGGAAAAACATGCAATGTCTTTTTGCAGATGATACTGCCACAGCTATTTAGTGAAACAACTGCAATAACTATATTCGGAAACAGTCATGAAATACTGAAGATCTAATTTTATACTTTTTTTTTTTTTTTAAAGTAGTTTATATTAGAACTAATGTTTCTGAAGGCATCTTCTTCAGCCTAAATATGGACATGAAAATGTGAGATACTGTGTAACTGTTAGTGAATTAAAAAGAAAATAATAGACTTAGACTTAGATTAGACTTCTTACCAGAAGTAATGATAAAAGCACATCATCATAATTCTTATTCCCCCCCAAAAAACCTAAAATACTTTAATAAAATTCCCAGTGCTTCCTATTTCTCTTCACAGTAAGATGTGGATAATTTCACCTTCCTTTAGCTGTAGATGAAGTAGTAATCTAGTTTAAGATAGTTGTCTATGCTTTTTTTCTCTAGAAGACTGATACATTTCTGCATCAGAATACAATGAGTCATCCATAATATTTCAAACAACTGCTTAAGGATGGAATACAATGCATATCGAACTGCCTTTTTTCATTGATCAGAAAAGGTGCATACATATTTGACTTATAAATGAAACATAGTTTCTAGAAAGCTAAAACTAAGGTAAATGAATGTCACTAGATTTTTTTGTTAAAATCTTTCTGGAAATTATAATAATTTTGAATAAAGAATGAACTCAAAACTCAGTTTCTTTTCTCTAATAGTATTATATGTTTCCATAAATATCAGTAGATTTTCACTGGATTAAAAGTTTTGGCAGCATTTCTTGACTGATTCAGACACTCCCACCCCAATCTTGGAATAGAAAGTTATTTCACTATTTTCTAATAAAGAAAATGCAAAATGTAACTTTTATAAAGTAACAAATATCCTCTAATACCTTTGTTGTTATCCATTCCTCCAACAGCATAAAGTGTTCCAACTGTAGATTTTCTAGGTTTAGTTCTTGGACTTTGCATAAGAGTTCTTCTCTCTGGTAAAAGATGGTATTTCATGGCTTCCAGAATAAGCTTCTGGCATTCTAGGTCATCCTTAAAAAGTGCATGGTTTTCTAGGTCAGCCAATATCTGTGAATGACATGATCATGAATCAAAAATGCTAGAAATTTCTAGAAAAAAACAATACCATACATTGAGAGAAGATCACAAAGTAGATGTTGTAACTGAACCACTTCATTGGATTAGAGGGGTTTGCAGGGATATTTTTCTTGGAGGAGGGACAGTAAACATTTAGTTGATTTTTAAAAGACTAAGCAACTTTTAGATCACTGTTTCACCATACCATAAGATCAATCTTATTACTCTTACTGAAAACACTGAAGAAAATTAAGTATTCTTTTGCAGGCTACAGCTTGACTTATTTTTAATGGTTTCCAACCTAACAGTGAAAGGATCCAGAACACATCTCTTTGCAAGCACCTTGAATGTGCAGTCATATAGCATAACAACATTCTACAGTAATACTTTCCAGGACCATCCCTTATTTCTAAAACCAAACCAAAACAAAAATTCTCTAACAGCAAAAAACCACAATGTAAACCAAACCAAACCCAAACAAAACCCAGGAGAAATTGCTTGTGCAAGTTTTGAATCTATTGTTTTGCTATATGATTAGCAAAATTAAGGATTAATAATCCAAATAATGTAACTATCTTTACAATTGGCATCACAACTATAATCAGTAGTTACCAAAACAGATGCTCAGTGCATACAGCTGAAAAAAAATATTATGTTTTCAAGGAAGAAGGCTACAAGTTGCAAATGTTGTGTTTGATTCACTTGCCCGTATGTACATATCCATTGGTTTTTGAGATAGTGAAAAATCACCCTGTAAGTTTTCAAGCTCCCATTGGACTAATCAACCTGGCCTAACCTCATAGCTGATCCAGCTGTGAGCAGGAGGTTGGACTAAAGACCCCCTGAGGTTTTCTCCCGCTTGAATGATTCTGTGATATCACTGATGTCAAGCCAGAAGAGTGCAACGCTTATGAAGGTTTTGTGCCATATCTGCCAGACCTATGGAGACATCTCAGATACCCTAAGGCATCAGAATTCAGACAAACTCTCAGTGTTTATGTTTAGGCAATTGAGTACTACCTCTAGATGCTGACCCCTATATTCTGCTGACTACCAAATTAGAGCAGGTTTTAATTGCATATGGCAGCATATCTATACAGTCTGGTAGATTTTCAGATGTCATCTAAAATCTTCCATCTACCTGGGAGAGCCAGACATTTTCACAGAAGTGGCCGAAGGCCAGGAAGCAGGCCAGCGACTGTGAAAAGATGTCTCCCTCACAGACACAAACTTATGCAAACTGTTTTGCAGTTGCCAAAACACAGGTAGCTATATTCCTTTTAAAGAATCACAGATATTTCATCTGGCCTTCAATGGCTGCTGAAGAATGCATGAATGTCCTTTGTCAATCTGTCAGCCTTTTGCAGATAACACAAAATATTAACTGCTTGTACAATGTAGACAGCAGACTCCTGCTCCTGATTTCAGGCATCAGTCATGAAATAAACCTATTCAGGACCAAAGAAAGACATTACACACTGCAGTATTTCAACTGGTGATCCAGAACTCTTATTTTACATGGCTGATGACCTAACAGACAATAAACCTGCCTATTAAAAGAAATGAATAGGGAGGTTATCTAGCCTAGATAAAATATGTCTCTAACTCATCTCCATCTCCAAGTCATCTCCACATCCAAGTCTCCATTAGTCAGTCTAGGGAGAAAAATATATTTTCAGATCTTTAGTAATTCCCCTTAATATTCCCCCAATGTCCAACTTTCAGATAAAGGACATTGTGAGGTGAATGTCTTTTCTGTGCATTTTATAATTCTCAAGAGCCTTATCTTCCATGAACTAGTTCAATCTTCATTTGAACTCATGTAAATTTGTTTCATCCAAAATATGGTTTCACAACCAATTCGGCCTATGACTTGCTGCATATGAAGTTTTACCTCCCTCTGTTTGCTTCAGTCCCAGCTCCTGTTGTTTCATTTGTTTTAAGTCAATTTGTTTAATTAATTTCTTTCTTTCAGTGCCTGCTAAATCTTCTATTGAAAGAGAAAATGAATAACTGGAGCCCTGCCATACCAAGTTCCTTATAATACTCTAGACTTCAGTCATATTGTCCATTAGTTGTCTGTTTTCTAGACTGAGAAACCCTCATTTAATTAATTATTGCTCATATGAAAGAAGATTCATATCTTTTATCACCCTTATTGTCTTTTTCAGAATATTTCAGTTTTGTTGGATTCTTTTTGTGAAAGAAGCAGAACTGCACACATGGTAAACTGTGAACTTTTGTGGTGATATAATGATGTGCTCTGCTTTGTTGTCTTTTCTAATAACTTGTAAATTTTGGTTATGTCTTTTTGACTACTACAGATCTTGAACAGACTATTCCAGAAATTCCTATTTTGTAGACCCAAAATTTCACTCTTGAATAGAAGTGGCCAATCCAGAACCTGTGATTTTAAATTTGAAGTTAAGGATTGATTTGTCTTTTTTTGTTTGGTGTGTTTGTGGTTCTTTTTTTGTTTGGTTGGGTTTTGTTTTGTTTTGTTTTGTTTTTTAATTTATTTGCTTATATTTTATTATTATTCTTTGTCCTCCAGGTGTATTATATTAAATTTATTTACTTTAAAATTGTAGAAATACGGTTATTAGGAATTGTGAGTGGGTTAAATGGTACTCAAATCTTCTGTATTGCAAATTAGAACATCACCTTTAATATATACACAAAAGCTATGTGGCAATGCAGAAAGATCACTATAAGAGTAGTAAGATTTGTGCTATTAACAATCATGGACTTTTCAGAGTGAAGGATGACTTCATCTGTCATTTATCTCTAACTTGAGTACTTGTAGTCCATGGGGAAGTTGGTAAAATTTCTTGTATCTGGAAAGTTTGATTCTCTTATTAAACTGTAGAACAACCTAAATTGAGGAGACTATGAATTGCTGTGGAAGACTGGGTATTTCATTATTTTCTGTTCTAACACAAATTCTATATATTACAGCTGAAGAAATTAAAGGACTTTAAAAAATATATTTCAATTTAATTACAGCTAGCTGCCTGAATCAGCCAGACTATGAGGTGTCCTCCAGGGGCTTATCATGAATGAGAAAACTTGTGGATACTATGAGTCACACTGATGTTCAATGAAGTTCTAGGCAAAACCGGATAAAATCCAGTTTACATTATTTAAGCCTTAGCACAATTCATAATTTTAAGCTGACTGTTGTGCCCTGAAAACCTCTGGCACATTTCAGATGGCAGTACACATCATGTTTGGTTCTGCCCAAATTCCTGGATATGTGTTAGCATAAAATATCCAAATATCAATACCATGAAAGAGAAAAAAAAAAAAAAAAAAAAAAAAAAAAAAGGAGAAGGGAAAAGATAAAGTAGAAAGAGATACAGAATGGTAAAAAGAGCCCTCATCACAAATTAATTGAACTAGTTTCAGGGAGAAGTAATGAGACTAAAAGTGAAAAAATTTAGCATACGAAAACTAGCAATACAGACAAAGTCCCTAGGTTTATAGTAAACACTAGATTTTACATTAGGAAGTATTTGTTTACAGAGAGGTTGGTCGTCACTGGAACAGGTTTCCTGAGAGATGATTAATGCCCCAAGTCTGTCAGTGTTTAAGAGGCATTTGGACAATGCCCTTAATAATATGCTTTAACATTTAGTCAGCCATGGATGGGTCAGGCAGTTAACTATGTGATCACTGTAGGTCCCTTCCAACAGAAATATTCTATTCTATTCTATGCTATGCTATGCTACATTTTCCTATATAATATAATACAAAGGAAACCATGGGATTTATTAATTTGTACAAGGGTGCATAAATAGTAAACTTACAATATCTTAAATGTAGCAATCCTAATATTCATGTGTTCTGAGGATGTGAAAGTAAATGCTATAATGAATATGTGCTATATCACAAATGTACAGTTAAGAAAGCTAAACCAAATATAAAATTTTTTTTGGTCACTAAGCCTATGGACTAAACACAATTATGTTCTTCTAACACTTAAGATACAGGAAAGTTAAAAGAAAGAAAATGTGAAAGCCAAAAGACAGCTATGTTCCTTGATAATGTTTTCACAAAACATAAACTGAAGATGGTCCAGGTTAATAATTTTATGTGAATGTTTGCACATAGATTAGGCATCAACCACAAACTATTCCACAATAATAGAAGCAAAAGCAAATGTATGCAAGGAAAAGACTGATAAGATACAAAGGGGCTAAAATTGTATGTATCAATATATTTTGGGGACTTCAAATATCTTTCATGATCTCTGAATAAACTGCTGTCAGTGTGACAAATCTGGATTAATGTAACAACAAATGAAGGGATGAGGCCTGAAGTTTTTCCTCCTAAACAATAATGAATGGTTCATATGCTTTCTTTCATTTAGGCAGATTACATTTTCAAAAATTGTCATATCAGCTTCCTATGTCTGGTGGAACAAGTATTTTTCTCATCTTTCATGAAAATGAGGTATAGAAGTTCCTTAATATATTTGTTTTTCAAAACTATATTTGCTATTATTTTCTAATAAAATGACAGTATCCATCATATTCATTTTTATAAATGTGCATGATTGTTTTATTAAGAAACTATGGAAATATCTTTGAAACAGCAGAAGAATAATAAATACCTGACTGGAAAATAAAGAGTAATACTGAGATCAGCTAATATGAATTCAGTCTCAGAGAGATGTTACAGAAAAGATTTGAAATTAAATCTTCTGCTCTTTTCAATTTGTCACAAATTCTCATTCTAGAATCTTCCTAGCATATATATATATATATATATATATATATATAATTTTAAACTAATTAGTTTCTACTGATCTACATACTCCAAGGACATATTCATTTGACCACAGAAATTCAGTACGAGGGAGTCAATATCATGCATATAATTATCTCATATTGAAGGTTTACTCCTCAGAAACACTTGCCTCTATCTAGATTTTGACAAGAAAAAGCTTCTTTTAGAAAAACAAGTTCACTAAACAGGCATTAAGGTCAGCTTAAACCAATGTATACTTCTATCTATAGTGCTTTGGCTGAGGGCTCAAGATGCTGGGTTGTCAAAAGTCTCATTAAAGCGGTATGAGACACAGGCAGAACAACAAGACACATGCAAAACCAGCAAGGAGCATTGTCCTGTCCCAAAATTCTGAGATTTCATTCACCAACCACAAATAAAGGTTCTTTCTGATTAGAATTCATCACAGAAATTAAAAGCAAAACAAAGCAAAACTTTAAAAGCAGATAGAAACCTGTGTTCATTCCTCTCAAAAAAAAAAAAAAAATTACTCAATGGCTAAATCATTAAAAACGTTTTTTGTCAAAAAAAACCCCAAACAACTAAATATATAAAAAAGTGACAGTATAAGTAAAAAAAAAAAAAAATCTTATGGAATAAAACATATTATTCCAAGGCCTATTCTCAACTGCAAAGGTATGGAAAAAAATAATTTTTAGAACAATATTCATTCCTCCCTCCTACCCACTTATTTTAGGATGTGAGCTGACTTTTGCTAAACTCCGTATTTCTTAATGTCCTAATGGCTAAACTCTGTGAGTGAGGGGGAAAAAAAAAAGCAAGGTTGAAATTAAAGCTACTGTTTAAATAACAAAAGTAATATAAAGCTGTTTCATAATGTCTAAATTTTAATAATTGGCTTCAGTTATTGAAATTTAGACATTATGAAACAGCTTCCTCTCCATAGTTATCTTTCCTTATTATATCAAAATAATCAATATGTTTTTATTAAATCAGGATGCACTTGATCAGGAAATTCAGTTAATAAGGATGTTTCCCTGGAAACCATATTATGTTCAGCTTGCTCTTCCATGGCTATGACATACTTCATTAACAGAGAAGCGCATCTAACACTAAATTAAGATTTCAGAGTTTTGTAACACATAGAAATTCACAGAGCTGTTACTTCTCAAAAGACCCATGTCAGTGCTCCTTCAGACCAATCCTTCTTACAAACCTTCCAGCATTGCCAGAACTTCTCAGACTGAGAATTTTAGTAACTTTGTGTCATCATGCTTCTCATTTTTCCTAGTTAAAACCACCACCAAGTTCCTTCTCAGCTGCATTTCTAAATTATTTTCAACACAATGCTGCAGAAAGCAGGCATGCTTCCACTCAGTGAAGCACGTTCATTTTGAGATCTGGAGTGAAAAGTATTCAAGTACTGCCAAAAGGAAAGTCAAGTCTACTGAGCACAAAAGGAGAAGTTTGGTACTGCTACACCGATTGACAGCGGGTACACCATGGGACTGCACCCTTATTGCTGCCTGCCTTGCTGTCACCCTTGGCTGGCTCGCTCCCTCCCACCCTCCCTTAGCATCTCTCCTTTTGCTGCTTATTGATACACCTCCCCCAGCCCCTCTTTTATCCCATCATTTTGCAGCAATGATCCTGGTGAGAGTATTAGAGATTTGATGAGCTGATTTGAAAGATATAGAGTTAAATCTCAGTTATTCTACATAAATTATCATCTGAGAGATGGGATGAGTCCCAGTCTCCCCTGTTGGACGTGTGGCATCTAGGATGAAATTCAGCAACTACTAGGGAAAAAGAGGATACCACCTGCCTGGGAAGGAAAAAAACCACCCTCACCTCTCCTGCATCCCATTCTTGGAATAGACTACAAGATAAAGGAAGAGCTAGAGAACTGTCTCACCAGAACTTTCATAGTATTCTCATCTTTCTGGCACAGAACATGCCCTGGTTATTACAGTAGAGCTTCCTACCTAGTGAAAAATGTGAGATATGACAATATTCACTCAGTCAGGGTGAATTAAATCTCAAATTCCACCACCTTACTATGTGCCTCAGACACAGGAATTACCCAAAAGGGGAGATGAGGAAACATCACAGCATTCCTACCATTAAAAAGAAAAAATTGGATATTTCCTGCAGGACAGGTGTCAGGGCGATAAAACTGAACAAAGTGAGAAAGTAAGGATTTCCTGCATGCCAAAGTAAGATACTAAGCACATGAAAAAATTTTTATCTTATTTTTTCCAAGTGATAGTTCCTGCCAAAAGGGGTACAAAATCATTCAAAATTATGCTTTATGTGGTCTGTATCTGCCCATATCTATTTATTGTGATTTTGAATCTTGAATAGTCCTTTAACAACACGTGTTCTACACCCTGAATAATATTAAGTTTAATATCTGAACATATTAATTTTATCATAGACAGAAAGCAACTTCCACTTGTCTAAAAATTATCCCAATATTTATATGCATTCTCCCTGTAGTAAACCCTGAAGAGTACTGTGCCCTCAGAAACTTACATTCCAATGTTATGCAGAACACAGGATTAGCCACATGTTAATAGCATTAATAATCATAACAGAAGAACAAAAAGCTTAAAATATTTTAAATGAACTGTGAATAAATGAAATGTGGATTTTTATGGCACATGTTGTTTTAACAAACCCCATGAGTCTCCTTGATCCAAAATGTATCTGAAGTCACTTGACAACCCTGAGCCAGAGAAACATATTACCATATGAAACAAAAATCTGAAGAAGGAATGACCTAAAGTTTCCATATTGAATGGTTTTCAGAAGAGGTATTTGATTAGCCATCATTGTCCTTTTATGAGTCTTCTTCCATGCAAAGATTTGTTACGGCTGTTTATTGATGATCATAGTAATGGAGCTACCAGGGAAGAATAAAGGCTCCTGAAATGTAAGGTCATGATTGTTCTTTGTACAGGGTAAAATGAAAAGCAAATAAAGGGTTTGTATAAATTCCTGGAAAGTATAAAAAAAAAAAAGTGGTTTAAAGCTTTCTTTAAAAGAAGTTCTCAGCCCACTTTCAAAGTCTTACTATGCTCTAGCTGTTAGGAAACACAGTGCATCATTGGACAAAACTACAATTAGAAAAATCTTTTATCTGTCTAAAGCTGGAAGGAGAAGTCATTATTCCTACATCATTGTATTGGTATATGAATGGAAGTCCCTCAGTTGCCTAACATGGTGAAAGGAATAAATTATTTGTCACTTTGTATTTTCTGTCTGTAAGACAACTGCAATTAATGCCTGTAAATACTACTGTAACTGCAGATTTTGACTTAGCTGTTATTCGCATTAAAACTGTATATACCCATTTTAAGAAAAATCAGTTAGGCTATTTATGCTCCACTGCAAACATGAAAAAAAAAAAAAAAAGTCTCCACAAACTGCTACTTTTTTTTTACAAACGCAATAATTTCTGAGCTACTTCTATTGGATACAAACTCTCTTGTTATAAAGACTAGTTGTTTAATAATGTTTAAACTTCATATCCTTATTTTAAAACTTTTGAACCTATGTGATAAACAAAACAGTGAGCGAATTACAATTTTGTTTCATCTTAAGAGATTGTTGAAATGCTTTGTTTTCAAAAAAATTATGCAGACTTCCTTAAGAGAGCTGAACATCAGCTCTGACATGATCAGCAATTGTCATTTACATTATTCATAGGTAAATTGATCTTGGAGACCATGTGTTTCAGGACAACTCGGTAATGATTGTAAATAGTTTTCTTATTTCTTTTTCCAAGAACAGCCTGATGTCAAATTATTTCCACTTAAATTAGAGTTTACAGGCTGAAACAAAAGTATACTGAGCTAATATTAAGAGCATACCAAATGGATCGACTTCTGTATGAATGTATTTGGTCTTGCATCAATTAATTCAGGATTCTGCCTGAACGAATATATCCATGTCTACTCTGGGATTAAAGTGATGTTGTATACAAACAAGATCTTTGGTTTAGTCTATAGGTCTTGGATAGACATCAGCCATTACTAAAAACATAAATAAAATTGTTGGCAAATAATTTAAGTTATAATCTCACTAAGAAGTTTTAAAGCAGGAATAATAGGGTTTCACTTAAATTGTGAATTTATATTATTATAAATCTTGTTTAAAACTATCTAGAAAAGAATGAATGCTGCTTGTCATAATCTCAGTAATAAAGCCTTTTAACTAACTATTTTCCAGAAATGACAGAAGGTTTGTGAAGGATTCTTAATTAAAAGTCCATAAGATTCAGAAATTAAACAGCATAACAAAGCTTTTGCCTGTTTTCTGGGAGGCACGATAGATTTTGCTCAAATCGATTTGATTTTCTGATGCAGAGTCCTAATTTTCAATTTAGATTAACACATTCCAGATTATTCTCAAACCTCACTATATTAAATTGTATCCTAAATCATTTTATCTACTTAGTGTTGAAATGTATAGTAGGAAAATAATACTGAAAATTCTGAAAATAAATATAATATGGACAGAGAAAACTCAGACTTAGCATTTACTACAAGGAAGTATGACGTTACAAGCAATTTTGAGTTAGCCAGTTACCAATTAGAATTCACAAACAGGCATTTTTTTCAGAGGTCATGTACGTTTTTCACATTTATGGTGATTATCTACCAGGCATTACAAGGAGATTCAAACTAATTATTTGACTCCCTGACATATACCCAAGAACAAAAGTGTACATGCAATCACTCTTTGTGGGGCACAAAAAAATGCATGAGTAGGCTTTCAATGACAAGAGATACAACACCAAAAATTCTCAAACTCTGCCTGTCTAGTTTCCCTTGTATATCAAATTAAAATACGTTATCTTCCTTTTTTACGACCTCTTTCATAGACAAAGCCACACAGCCCTGAAAACACTTACATAATACTTCATGTATTATAAAAAAAGAGAGTACTAATAATGAATTATTTTCTCTGAGAGAGAAAACATTTTCTATGAAAGAAAAGAACATTCAAATTAACAGTTTCTGAGTTTTGGGCTGATCTTTTCAGAATCAAAAACTTTTTATAAAACATGGTGGTTTTCTTCCTGTAGAAAATATATACCAGTTCTTTATATATTTTCTTACTTCTCCCATTTCAGCTGAAAATTTACAGCTTATTTTGCAGCCAGTTTCTCCAATCTTAAACACCCTTACTGCATAGTTTTTGTATGAAGGTGCTTACATGCTTGAATAAAAGCATCTCTGAATCAAGAATTCTCCAATCCTATCGGTTAGTTTTAAAATATTTTTTTTTTCCTTGGTCCAAGGCAAAAAATGACAGATAATTATGATTAACTACAGAAAGGTACCGGGGAATGAAATTAAAGTCTATTTCAGTTCTTTCAATTTCAATTTAATTTTTGCTTTCACAGCAAGAATTGAATTTCCTGCTCAACATCTGTACTTGAAAATATTTAAGTAAGAAATAACTATGTCTCTCTTGACAATGCAAGATATTAATTTAAATGCCTGCATTAGAGCTTCGAATGTTCTCTACTAATAATATTAACTATTCTCAAATAAAATGAGCAAGATATTTCGGTAATCAGTAATATTTTCTAACAAGGAAAAATACACAACATTTTTTTTATACATGACATATTAATTATTTGTTACAAAACATACTGAGACAACAGGAATGAGAAGAGCAGCATCTTTGCACTGTTTATGTGAAAAAAATTGAAAGTATTTTTGGCTATTGATTAAGCATGCATTACTATCATGTTTAAGAATTACATTCAGAGAACAATATAGTAAAAAAACCACCTTTAAAATTTAGATTAAAATTTAGAACAGTGCCTAGAAAAATACATCAGCAATTATATATTAATTTGAAAATTAGTCCAGTTTTATACATAAACAATTCTGTATAACAGAAGGTACAACTTCAGGAATTTACTACAAATATATTTTACCAATTCTTTTAACTCTTACTTTTAAATTAATGTATTCTGAAAGGAAACACAAAATATATTGCCGTCTTTTTTTTTTTTTTTTTTAACTAATTTTTGTATGTTAAGCATGATACACCAATTTTCTACATTTTGTACTAAGGAATTACCAACAGTGTCATTCTTTATCCAGATCCCGATTTGCAAATAGATTTTAACTAATGTAGTTTAAAAGACTTAAACATTCCTTCACTCTCTTGAGTATTTTAAAAAATACAACAGTTGTTGTCTTTTCTGGAATACTAAATGTAGACATCACAAAGTCACAAACTGATCATGTATGGAGCTAAAGGTTAAGCTCCATTTCTAAATCTCATTTTATCCAACTGAACCATAGCAATATTACTTTTTTGTAGACATTCTTGCTTTGCTAGAAATTGAATGATGAGCTAAATCCAACATAATCATCTGCTTTACTCACTTGACTGTTTTGTAATTAGGGGCCTTAAATTGAAATTTAAAAAAAAAGCGTACACCTAATTTATCTTTTGAGCTTTTACTTGTTTTATAACATTTTAATTTAGTGTGCTAGAAATGAAATAATTAAATATATTTGCAATTCATAATTTCTCAATTGAGCATGTCTCATTTTGTTTTCTACCATTTTCTTTCAGCTCATTGAACATTCTGGATCTGTTTGGATTTTTTTTTTTTTTCCTTCATGTTTAATTAATGATTTCAGTAAGCCTGTTTTAGCTCAGAGATTATTTCTAGGCATTTTTATGTAGTAACACAAATATTCAGTATATAAAATTCAATATTTGTGTTGCTCAGGGACTAAATTACTCATCATGTGTGAGTTAGTCAAGCCAGCTGCTCAACCAACGCACAAATCCCTCAGATTTCTTTTTTCTCAGTGAAAGGTTATTTTCTCCTCAGCAATAAGATGCAGCAGACTTAAGGATCTTTAAGAAACTCTAGACCAGTTTTTTCTTGAAACATACAGCTAATAATTTCTATTACAAATAACTTGCATTAAGATTTACTGCTCAGACATACAGACTTTCATTAGTCTGTAAGTCTGTGATCTGAGTATGCATGCAGGTGATAATAAATTGCAAGGAGATCAATCACATAGCAACAATAGTGACGGTCTTGGACTGGAATTTTGGGAAGAAACCTAATTGTGTTTTCTATCTAACAACTGAACTCTGACATATACTAAGCTGGTATTTTTTGATGATTACAGTCACTGGCAAAGGAAACGTGTTCAGTGGTTAATTGATTTGTAATTCTGACTTTTTTGCCACATATTAAAAATAATTTCAGATTCAGAACTAATTTTAAACCGGCTTTCTACCTTTCAGTTATAATGCCGAGTCTTCCCTAACCCTTCCCCACATCAGGGTACAAAACCCAAACCAAAACAAAAAGAATATAGCATGGTTGAAGTTTGTTTTCCTTAAACTATCATTAGGTTACCAAACTAAATATATTAGATAAACAAATAATCACACACACACATTTTCTGAGATTTTACATTTGATATAAAAAAGAAGAAACTGGATTTTCTTCCCCCACTCTCTTGAATAAACTAAGTTATGGGATTGCAATATTCATTGGTAGCATCTGTGGTAAGTAATTAAACTGTGGTGTTTAAACCACTTTCACAACATTAACACTTCCCCAAAGCTTATGACTTAATGAGCCCATTTATTAAAATCTTCAATATTATTTTCTATAAGTGGTCCCTTGTTATCTTTTATCACACTGTTCAAACTTTAATTTTAAATTTATTTGTAAATATGCCCACACTTTTCTGGCACACATACTGACCTCTGCTGGACTACTAGTACTATTGGGTCTATCTTTGAAACTGGTACTAATCTGACCAATTTACTTATCACCCTAATGAGTTACTGATTCAAATGTTATTCTGTTTGGAGAAACAGTAATTTTTTTACACACTCAGATTCTCCCTCTAGTGATATCTTTTCACAAAGATTTTCTCAATCTATATATTTTACATAGTGGCTGAAATAAGGGGTGAAAAATCTGATGTAAGCTTTCTACACACCTAAAAATATTGATGCGGTGCTCTACATTTAACCTTATCACACTAGGCTCACTCTCCAGTAAATGAAGAAAAAAATCTTTATTTCAAGATAAGTCCCTTCTCAACGTAAATACTTATGTTAGATATTTACTTTCTAGATATCTAAATTTAGGTGAGATGAAACCCTTTTACAGTACCTTGTTTCTTCTCTAATCGAGGAAAAAAAATAATATAATAATTATGAGACATTCATACTTTCAAATAATGTTAAAATACTACATAATAAATAAGAAAAGTTCTAGAGGTAAAATTGCACTCATAAGGAAGATGAACAAAAAAATAGTGTTAAAGAAAGAAAAAACAATGCCCCAACACTAGAAGCAACAAAAGACTGTGCTATTACAAAATATTGTTATTGTCTGGTCTCCTTTGGTTCAAAGGCAGATGTTTTTATTTGAAGCTCTTCTGATTCTTTTTTTTTTTATTCTTTTTTTTTTTTTTTCTTTTTTTTCCTTCTGGAAGTGATAAATCAAATAGTAGATTATGTAAAAGAATGACAGATGCCAACAAATGGAACACAGATGTTGTTCAGTCAATAACAGGTAATAGCCTACATTTGAAAATTACTGTTTTTATTTTATTTTTAACTGTAGCTACGTGTTAACTGAAGTTAACTCTAGTCTACCAAAATATGTGTAATTTTCATGAAACTCCTATAAGAGAGTAAGTACAAACAAATTTAATACAGAAGAAGCATCTTTTCCTTAAATAATGTTCTTCTGTTTCAAATACAATCTCCATGTCTTAGAAACAGGCAAAATGGATGGATAAGAAAACCTCACACAGAAAGAGAACTGTCTATTTAAACACCTTTTCCATGTAGTATATTTCAAGGATAAATATTACAAATGTCTAATATGAAGAATTCTTCTAGTACATATGTAGTGTCTGAAATGTTGATGGCTCAACTAGAACTAGAGAAGAAAAGGTTTCTGATTATGTGTTTTTCTATAATGCATAATCAATTTAAGGGAGAAAGAAGGATGCAGTAAAACAGCACTACACTGCAAAAATAGGGACATAACATTAGGAAAGGGAAGTCCAACCCATCTCTTAGATGTCTCATTACCATTTTTCCAGGAAGACCATTCAAAATATTCCATTGTACCAGTCTAAGCATCTGTAATACCCTTTTCCTTCCTTCTTTAGTGAAAAGGCACAGATTTCAAGTGATGTCAAGAGCAATAATAATTTCTGTTTTTAAAAATGCCTGTTGTTAACACTTGTTGAGAGCAATGATTGATCTTTGCCTTTGCTACCTTCAACGAGTTATGTTTGCATGACCTCTGGAGGCATCATCTATGGAACACGAACAACTAGCTGAAAATCTTGCCATATAGAAGGATAGTTTAATCTTTGTTAGGGTTAACTCTCACACTGTTACTGTCCTGATAAGCTGGTTACTCTAAAGCTAGCTTAGATACTTCTACACTAAATTACAGAAATCTTTACTGATCTGGATAATGGGGCAGAGTATACCCTCAGTAAATTTCCTGATGACACCAAACTGGGAGAAGTGGCTGATAGTGATGAGAGGGTTGTTCTGCTATCCAGAAGAACCTTAACAGTCTAGAGAAATGGACTGACAGGAACCTCATGAAGTTCAACAAGGACAACTGGAAAGTCCTGCAGCTAGGGAGGAACAACCTCAAACATCAGTATATGCTGAGGGCCACCCAGCTGGAAAGCAACTTGGCAGAAAATGACCTGGCATCCTGGTGAACACGAAGTCAAACATCTTGCTCTTATGAGGAAAAGCTGAGAGAGCTGGGACAGCTCAGCATAGAGAAGAGAGGGTTCTTATCAATCTGGCTCTTCTCAATGGTACCCAGTGACAGAATCAGAGGCAATGGGCACAAACTGAAATAAGGGGGTTCCACCTAAACATCAGGAAACATTTTTTTTTTTTTACTGTGAGAGTCACTGAACGCTGGCACAGGTTGCCCAGGGATGTTGCGGACTCTCCCTACTTGGAGATATTCAGAAGCTGTCTGGACGTGGTCCTGGGCAACTGGCTCTAGATGGCCCTGCTTGAGCACAGGGGTCAGATGAGATGACCTCCAGAGGCCCATTCCTACCTCAACCATTCTGTGATTCTGTGATTATAAGTAGAAAATAAGAATAGTTTTCATTAAATAGATATGGAAGTGTAATACATTATAACAATGTAAACTTAGATATCTAAGTGTGACACAGACAGTCAAGGTTTCAAGGTAATTAAGTGTGCAATGTAAGCTGTGCCTTCCAGGGACTGTACAGCAGGCTGTTCTCCAGATAGTTACTACATAGCTCCTGAGCAGGCAAGCTGAAACTTATCCACTGACAGATTTTAATGTCTCTCTGGTTTGGGGGTGTTTGTGGCCCACACTGAAAGGTCTTGCTACCCTGTAAATCACAACAGAACTGTTAAGTCTGCAGGAAGTTTGTTTTTATCTTATGACAAAACATCTATCTCCAATTTCATTGTTGGCTTCATTAATCAAAACAGAGCCCACTACTACATGATAAATTCCACAAAATCATTTCAAAATCCAGTAGCACTGGATTTTTGCTATTATTGCCACTCATGAGCAAAGTATATTACTGGAGAATGAAACAACAGTTACATGTATGACAACTGTATGTAACATATACATTATATACAGTGTAGTTTGAATCTAATGGTAATTGTCATACTTGTAGATTAAAACATAGCCAGGACAGGTCTAAGGGGAACAGGTATGTGAGAAAGTATTCAAAACAAGTTTCTAAAAGTGGTTAGCAACTTGCACTCTTCTTAGGAACATAAACTACACTGGTAGACTTTTAATAGTGCTTAGTACCTATCCATTTTCATAAAAAACTGCCATGAGCAGCTGGGTGTTAAGCATGTTGGCAAGTCTCAGCATATCAAGCAGATGCTGAAATTTATGGAAATTTTCATTGCTGAGATCCATGCAAGTTATTATGATGGTTATCTCTATGATTAAAAAAATCACTGTAGACAGAGTTTGAACTGGAAAATTACATGAGGTACACCACTGTTATTTGATCCACTCCCATTGCATTTATTTTTAATAGTTTTGTTGAATATACAGGATTTTCAGATATGAGTTATAATATCCTGACATCCCAATCAGTTAAAATTTCTTGAAACAACTTGAAAAATACGTTGCCAAAGAGGATGACTGAATAACCACACACACAGAGCAATTTATGCAACAATCAGATATAATCTACAATCTGACAGTCACTAAAACAGAAGAAGATAGAAAGGTACCAAATAATGACTATAAATAATATGTCCTTGTAAAAACATAAACAAGAAGCAAAATATGCCTTCTCAAAACTAAAGACATTTTATGCAGATAAAACTCTGTTACACATTTAACTGTGCACTGAAAATGGTGCTGTTTTGAAGGTCAAGGAAAGATATACTCATTTATATGACTAGAAGTTATAATTATCTTGGACAATATAATGTATGTATCAATAAAGATGTGTTTTCACATGGACACTATATATTCTAATGGGGACATTCATGAGAAAAAAAAGGTTTCACAAATAACTGCATAGATTAAGCAACAGAAGTAGAATATTTTTTATTCTAAAAACATTGTTCTTAACCTTTAGCAATGCAGAATTAAACAAAAAGAGAGGCAAAGTTTTTGGTTGTGGTTTTTTGTTTGTTTGTTTTTTGTTTTTTGTTTTTCTAGTCATAATCATTCCCCAATAATTTAATGACCATGCGCAAAAGTGATTTACCTAGTGAAGATCCACTCTTCCACTAAAAAAAAATTTACCCTAAGATATTTAGTAGCAAGCCATAAGGTCAGTATGTAATGAGACACTGAATAAGAAGTCACATAAGTTGCCTGTGTATAGGATAAAGTAATAGTATTATAGCATTGTTGACACAACTTTTTATCTGAACAGCATTTCACGACAGCTTCAAAGCACTGATGATACTTTACCGATATTTACTAAACTTTACTCATAGAAAACCGTATTTGGAAATGAAGGTCACACAGAACTGTGTTGAATGGTTATAAATTTCACTGTTTACAAATTTTCACACTGTCACTTAGCTACACAAGAAATACCAGCCATATTGACAGGACTTTTGGACAATTCCAAATTTAGCTATAAGATAAAATAAGATCCCTTTGGATCATGTCTGCACACTGCATTGAACTATGACATTTTTCTTCAATAAAATATCAGCTGACAAAATATGTCAGTCATAAGATATTCATATGACAGTCAGAGAAATTATTACAAAAATAGAAATAAAGTTAGATTTACTGCATGATCTATATAAAAAAAGTAGAGAAATGGCAGCATATTCTGCCTGTACTGACTCTAATTAGCCAATTGCTGTTTCACAGGCAAATGAAATTTCAGGCACAAGTTTCTCCTATATTAATAAGCTAATAAAGGAAAATGCATATCATCCTAGAAGCTTTCCTGAAACCTCCTTTTTTATGGACTGAATGTAATTAATTTATTTTTATTTACTTGAAGATAAAATAAAAATTACGTTAAAAATTATTAATTAGAACTGTTGTCAAAATTCCTCACATTCCAGAATTTACTATTCTGATCGAGGTTGACATTCAGATCAGTGATTGACTTGCATAAACCCAAGCATTTAGCACCATTTGAATACATGATGTCTAAGAATCCACACATAGCTGGTAAATATGGCACTAGGTTTATATGGGAACACTTGCAGAAAATCTCTGGGAGCCAGGCAGCATAATAATCTATGGCACCTCTCAAATCAGCCCATGGGTTTGTTCCTCTGTGCTGGGAACTGCATTAGATCTTCACTGCCTACAGTGGAAGGTCAGGAATATAATTGATGTGGAGAAGCCTACACAGGCAGGTGAATAAAAACCTGTTATCTTCAGTCCTCTAACAGAATCACAGAATCATCAAGGTTGGAAAAGACCTTGAAGATCATCCAGTCCTCACACTGACAGTTCCCAACTACACCATATCCCTCAGCGCTATGTCAACCTGACTCTTAAACACCTCCAGGGATGGGGACTCCACCACTGCCCTGGGCAGCCCATTCCAACGCCTAACAACCTGTTCTGTAAAGAAACGCTTCCTAATACCCAGTCAGATGCAAGTTATTATCTCATGGCATCCAATTAATTTAGAAATGATTGAAAGAATTCACAAAGTGTTATAGGGGATGATAGAATATACACTCATACTTGGCTTTTACCCCATATCAGTAGATGACAACCACTCTAAAAAACCTAGAGCTCTAGTCAGGTGTGAATTTATGTCAGCTGCACTTCTTTAGTTATGTTAGAGATGGCTAGAGAACTGAAAAAGGTTCTCACTTCACATTATCAATCGTATTGCTCTGCAGCAGAGAGTTAGAGACTGACTGACATAGAGTGATACCCTCCACTTTTGCAAAGCAAAGGATCCTTCAGTTGTTTCAGCTAGCGCAATATATATTGAAAAGGTCAGAACTCGATGAACCTCAGTCTAACTACTGCCTGGTTAATTTTGTTTCTTAGCAGTACAGAAAAATACCTCTTTGCCAAATGCCAGCTGAGATGTTGAAGGAATTTACAAGTTTGCCCCACAATGTCAGTTATCCAGGATAGGATTTAAAGCGTTTCTACTAGATTATTATATGCAAATTCATATACACTTTTACAATCACACATGGTCAGATGCAGTGTGTGCATTCGGAGGAGATTTAGAGTCTTAGTATTTACTACAGATTCCCTACAACATCTCGTTATAAATAAGAACAGAACCCAGGTGGATCAGTTCCTTTTCTCTCCAGTGACTTAGGCATTTAAGTACTTAACTTTCTAAGGACTGGATTGTTTCTGCCCCTGGGAAAGAAACGTAATTTAGATGCCTATATTAGTTTCACTGAATCTGAGCCACAGTGCATTTAACACTCAAAGACTATGCATTATCCTGATGTGATTTGCAAGCCTTTGAAAATGGCATTATTAAAAGTTTTGAAGAGAGAAAGGCATTAATACCTATGCTTTACCCTACGCTGGTTTTTAGCTTTTGTAGTTAACCAATGATCTACTACTACAGTTGCAAAAACCATCCATTATAAACAGCACACTAGTGTGATACAATCTATCTTTAAGTTAACCATTTCTGAAAGTAAATATTTATGCTCTTTTTATCATGCAGGTCTTTGCTGGGAAAAATTCAAGCTTAACATCCTCATTCGTTACTACTCATGCTATTCTAGGCACTCAGTATCATGTGCTAACTCCTAACTCTTGCTTCTAAATTACTTCAGCAGCTCAACTGTTATTATCATCTTCTCACTCTTAAGAAACACCATAAAAATAATGCTTTGCCCAATAGAAGACACATACATTCTTGGCTTATGTTGTAGCCTCAGCTTTAACGGTACACTGTGTACAATCAGCAAACAAGCTTTTCATCTTACTAAATGTGATTATATCACTACTAAACAAAATAGGGCTAAGCAGAGGCTCAAACATGCTGATGAATTGCACTGAATGTTTCCAGGTACAGCTTGAGTCAGGGAACAGGAGATACAAGCATAGAAAAAACAACCATTGTGTTTTGGGAAAGGAGGAAGGAAAGGTAAGGAGAATTCAGTGACATAAATATAAACTCTTCTATGCTGTTTGTCTTCAGGGCCAGAAGTTAATTGTTTAGCTTCAACTGCAGACAAGGCTAGGCTTTTGCCTATATAGAATTAGCGAAGATTCAGATCAACTGGTTTGCTCCCTGAGCTGTGGGGATGGTAATCACTGTATCATGTGTCACGGGGAACGTAAACTTTAGATGATGGGTCAGGATAGTCATCAGGGAACTAGATGAGAATACCTTTAGCTATTCTAGCCAGACCTTAATGAGTATATCTTTCCACGAGTATAAATTATTACCTCTAACTAAAAGGTTCACAAGAACATTCTACTATAAAATAATGAAATAAATGCATATGTATATATGTATATATGTATGTGCATATGCATGTCTATGTGTACATATATCCATGCACCAATACATGCTGGGGGCCACCCAGCTGGAAAGCAGCATGGCAAAATGGGAGCCAGCAGTGTGCCCTTGTTCCAAAGAAGGCTAGTAGTGTTCTGGGCTGCATTAGACAAAGTACCGTCAGTAGGTCAAGGGAAGTAATCCTTTCCCTGTACTCAGCACTGGTGAGGCCAAACCTGGGGTGCTGTGTCCAGTTCTAGCTTCCTCAGTACAAGAGAGACATGGCCATACTGCAGAGAATTCAAGGAAGGATCACGACGCTGATGAAGGGACTGGAGCATCTCTCCTATGAGGAAAGGCTGAGAGAGCTGTCGAACCATCACAAACCATCAGCAGTGATTTTGCTTTTTTACATGTACTAATTCTGTCTGACTTTTAAAAATATTAAAATGGTTTTACTCAAATTTCATTTAAAAATACAGCTAAAAATTGAGGGCAACCATGGTACCTTTTAGCTACAAAAAGTAACTTCTTAAGAGTTTTTGAACAACAGACAAAATGTCAGCTTAATGATATTTTTTGTTTAACGTGTTTGTTAACTTACTCTCAGTGAAGAATGCTATTGAAAAACACAGAAAAATATTGATTACAATCTTGTAAATGCACAATTCAAGTACATAATCTAAAATACTTCTGCAATAAAAAGTTTTAAGGATCCCACCAAATTTTTACTCTCCCTGAATCCTTTGAGAGTGAATATGAACAGAAATTAATATACATTTTCTGTACAGAGCAACACAAAATATTTGGAATGCCTAGTGACACGAAGCAACTAAATTTTACCTATCAAAACATGAAATAATTTCCTACATTGGTCAAGCCACCAATCTTGAAGGAAGACTTGAATGAAGAAATACAAACAGGTTTAGCTGAGCAGATGGTTTCAGGCAAATTGAAGGAGTAAAATTAAAGTTCTATGGCAACATTGCAGGTTCTATTATTTCAGTTTCACAGTTTTAGTATGTTAACACTGATTGGCTTCTCCAAAATTCTTCTATTGAATTTTGAATTACATTGTTTGATATCCTATTACTCAAATCGGACTACATTGCCAACATAATTACCGCACCTTGAAAGTGAAATGAGTTATCATAAAATCTCAGGCTACAAATTTAAGCCTTCATTTTAAGAGGATCTCAGTACAATCTTTCCAATCTGTTAATAACTGCAGTCTATGATTTAATCTTTTTTAGTGAATTTAAAAATAAGGAACCAAACCCTTTTTTTCCTCAAAGGTCCAATGATTAGCTTTTAATTTTGACCTGGCTTCTGTCCAGAGAGCTCTTCAGTTAATTTTCAGTGCAATGAAAATGAAAGTGGTTTTTTTTCTGATTTATACTTGAGTATAAACCATAGCATGAAAAATTTCACCTTTTGATAATAAAAAATAAATTTTCACCTCCAGCTCTCAATAATTTTCTGCCGAAACTTTGTTATATCTTAATTTTTATTTGGAAACAATTTTTAAGTACATTATTGGCATTTTATCAAATATTTATATGATGTAGTACTCAATTATAGACAAGCACCAGTACATAAGGCTTAATTTTCAGGTTAAACTGAATAAAAACCACAGAGAATTCCCAGAAATATATCAGTCTAAACCCATTTTTGAAACACTTTACCGTTTTGAAACTGTTATTATTTTTATTCATATACTCTACCCAAGTGTTCTCTCTAAAATTTGGGCTTGAATCTGAAGAAAGAAGTTTTATGAGAAATTTTTCTAGAAGATACACAATGAAATTAAGTTTGAGGTTAACACAACTGTTTTAGGAGTTTATAGCTGGGTGTCAATGATGTTAGATACCACTGATACATGTTTACATTTGTGATGCTCATCTATCATCGGCAGAGGAAATCTAGAATTTAATTCATTTGCTAAACATGGGATATAGTGATACTTCAGATAACTGAAGGCATCCAGGATATTCTCATGAGTATGATGTATAACAAAGTGGACACAATTAAGTTGCATAATGAGGGACTTCAGTGCTCTTGGGGCATTAACCATTATGGGTTAGGGCTGCAGAGACACCAGAGGAAACCCAGAACCAGGCACTGTGGAGTGTGGATGTAGCTACTCAACTATACAGGAAATTGCCTTTAACACTATGGATAAAGAGCTACAACACACAGCTTGGCAATGTGGAGATCTGGTGTCTGATGGCTCTCTCTGTTTTTATTTTGCAGTTTCATATACCAAATATGAAGGAACCTCAGGATGTCATTTGAGGATTCCAGTATTTTCACTTGATTTTAAGCAGATCTGATCTTGCTTTTTTTTCTTGATTTTGTACAAGAAAATCATTCTGTAAGGTTAATACCCAGAATAACAACTAGGATTCACAACCAAAAGTATTTGCCATTACATATTATTTTTGCCTTTTTTTCTTTTATGGTCTGAAGGAAATAAATTTTACAAACGCATACAGAGAAGAAATAGCTCAATGTATCAGTGACTCCTTTGTTCATTCATTGGACCCTCAGCTCAGGGTTTTACCTCTAAGTAACAGTAAGTATGCTTAAATGAACACAAAGAGATTTAGATATGTGAGAACATTGTCTCTGTCTTCCTATGTAGAAATACCTCCTGTAATCATTGATATGATCTGAAATTATTGCTATTACAATTATGGAATGATCTAAAAGTCACCATCAAAAACCAAGACTAACATGGCAGCTGGTTCTGACCTTACTCATCACTGCCTAATTCTGTGTTGTGAAATTCCCCATAAGCAGTCCTTTTTCGTGCCCAATGTGGGGTGTCAAAAATGGCTGTGATGGGTTGACCCTGGACAGCAGCCAAACACTCTCTCACTCACTCCCCTCTTCTGTGGGATGGAGAGAAAATAAAAGGAAAGTGAGAAGACTCCGGGATCAAGATAAAGGGAGTTTAATAGGGAAAACAAAACTTGTGCATACAAGCAAAGCAACAGGAGGAATTAATTCACTACTTCCCATTGTCAGGCAGATGTCCAGCCACACCCTGGTAAACAGTGCCTCAGTACATGTAACAGTTGCTTGGGAAGACAAATGGCATTAACCACAATCATCACCCCACTTTCTCCTCCTTTTCATGAGATTTTTATTGCTGAGCACCATGTCATACACTATGGAATATCCCTTTGGTCACTTGGGGTCAGCAGTCTTGTCTGTGTCTCCTCTCGACCTCTTGCCACGGCTGACCTACTAGCTTTTGGAGGGTTAGTGGGGTAGGGAAGAGAGAAAGCCTTGATGTTTTGTAATCACTGCTCAACAATAGCCAAACCGTTGGTGTGTTACCAACACTGAACCACAAGTGCTCAGCACCATTACAGGCTGCCATGAAGAAAGTTAACTCCAACCCAGCCAGACCCAGTACATAGCTAAAGGAGAATGATTATCTGGAGGTACTAGACAGAAGAAAAATTACTATTCCTTTCTGGAAAAAAAAAAAAGGAAACTGAAGCTTGAATCACAAAATCATAGAAGCATTCATAGGAAGGGAGCTCCAAAGGACCTCCACTGGACAACTAGTTCAACCTCTCGCTCAGATCAGGGATAGTGCCAACACTGAATTTGGTGATCATCTTGTCTAGCTAATTCAAGAAAATTTTCAATGAAGATTCCTTAGCCTCAGAAAAAACTTGCTGCAGTAGTGCTTTCCAAGTGACTTCCCCCACCGCCAATGTCAAGCCTGAACTGTCCATGCTACAATTTGTGTTGTTTGCCCCTTCTTACATATTGTGGTGTTCCCAAGAAGAATTTGGTTCCATGATCTTCCCTTCAGGAGATCTTAAATTGCAATTCTGTCACTGCTTAGCATCCTCGTCAGCAGACTAAACAAACCGACTCCCTCAGCCTCTCCTCTCCCAACTGACATACCATTTTGGTAGCCCATGACTGGACATTCTCCAGTTTCTTCCTATGCCTTTTGAACTGTAGAGGGCAAAACTGGAAACACTATTCCAGGTACAGCCTTAGCAGCACCACATATTATGGGAATAACAACTTTATATGGCCTGCTGACAGAATTTTTCCTGATGTAGACCAATAAGTAGTTTTCCTCATTCATGCTGTTGGCTCATACTCAGTCTGGTACCTGTCATAATAACCAGCATAATTTTTTGAGAATATTTACTATTCTGGCTGTCCTTCTTAGCATGTTAAGATATCTGAGGTTACTCCCCAGTTTCACAACTCTGCACTTCTTGGGTATCTGTTGGCCGAATCCTCAAGTTTATTGGGGTCACTCTGGATGAAGGGCTGCCATTCATTTTTTTCTAAAATGGAACAGTTTTACTTTTGAACACATGAAGTATTCAGCAGTTGCAGATTATAATCACAATAACAGTGTTGTTGTTATTATTATTATTGAAATAAAATAATAACTTAAAAAATACCTGAGGTGGAAGCAGTGGTAATCTGATATAAGCAAGTAGCATACTCAGGTCATTGCATCGCCTCTGCATATCATACTTCACCCACATCATTAAGGCATGGAAAATGGTCTCTTCATCAGGAACATTCACATCATCACTAGCAAGAAGTTTATGGAGTTCTTCAGCTGGTAGAAGTAAAAATTCTTGATTTCTTATAACTTCCATTATATTCTCCTGAGAAGAAGAAAGTATTTCAGATTCAGTAATGCTGGAAAAAAACAAAAGCAGCTGTTAAAGCTAATAAACCTACAGGATTAGTCAGTATCTGCCATACCCAGCCCTCTTACGGCTCAAGAGAAAAACAAACCAAAGATGACTAGAATTAAATAGCTATAGTTATAATTCATACATGAATATATTCATAAAACAATATGACGATTATATGGTAATATTTTAATTAAAATTGTCAGAATTAGTAAAGGCTAGGGCAGATGTGCATATTGCTTGAAATTTTTTTAAACTCAGTTGTAAAGGAGTACATTCAATATATTGTAAATCTTTACATGTACATACTTTTTACTGTATTTTTTCACTATCATCTGATCTGTTTCTTAAATAACTTGTCAGTCATATAGTTATATTATCAATATCCAGATGACGTCTGTCTATATATATATGACAAGGCTGAGAGGAAGATCAACACAATGAACTTAGCATTACTTCTTGAACTTGTTAAGAATAGAGTGTTAACATCCAGCTAACATGCAAAATGTATACAGCAATTAAAACCTCACAGTATTACAATTTTTAATACATGTGGGGACAATTATAAAAAACTAAATAGAAAGTATAAAAACTTATAAACTATATAAAACTAAACAAAAATGTTTAATTTAGATGACAGAATCCTAAGGAATGAATTAAGTGCTCTCTGAACTACCTACCCTACATTAACAGGACACAACAGAAGCACAGTTCTGCAGAGTATCTTTCTGCAAATATTATTTTTTTAGGCTACTTGATCTCTCTGGAGAAATTGCAAATGTGTATTCATATTCTTAATTCATAGACAAGTGTAAGAAGAAAGTGAAGTAGGTATACACTGGAGGCACAATAGCCTCCTCCTGGAAAAAAAGTCTAATTTTTGACATAAAATGTAAAATTTATTTGAGGGAGAAGTTACAATATCTGATAGATAAAATATAATAAAGAATTTCATAGTGATATTTTGGATAGGGATATGGTGTAAGAGAACGGTCGATGTAAGGTTAATGGTTGGACTCGATATTTAAGGTCTTTTCCAACCTAGATGATTTCGTGATTCTGTGATAAGACTTCATGAGACTGAGAAGTAAGAAAGGAATGATGAAACAGTCAAGGACTTAAGTGTAAGAACATCAAAACTGAGGGAAGAGGATAATTCCACTGCTACACCCACTCAATTCAGTTCTTAGCATATCAAAATTCAAATCAATGCTGTTTATAATTGCTTGCTTGGGTCTGGGCAAGGGGAAAGACTTCCTGGTCATCAGGAATTTAAACAGAAGTAACACAATATTTACTGAGATAATATACCTAATACAGAAAAAAGAAATGGTGGAACACTTAAAACATCAGAATTATACTCTAGCTCTAGGAAGTCACATATTGTCTTCATCTTGCCCCATGCAATACAAAGAAATTATTTTAATTCTCCAACATCATATTTTTTAAAAAGTTACTGCTTAGAAGAATCTATTAAAAATAACTGCATATTATTTTAAATAATGTAGCAGAGATGAATAATAGACATGAAAAAAATTATGACAGCAGTTCATTGAAATATGTAATCCAATTCACGTCAAATACATATGTGCAAATACAATAAATCAGCTAAAGCTTAAAGTGATGCTTATTCTTATGAATGTGAATTCTTTTCCATGTAAAACTTAACTTTCAATGAGCAACTTTTTAAAACTCCACGTACACATCCAAAACAGCATGCTGACACAACAGAAAATCAAAGGTATATGGACATGGTCTGTAGTAACCATGCTGTTATCTTTACATAACTGATAAATAGATCAAAACATGACTCAGTTCTTTTTTCTAAATTGCTTGATTAAGTGTCAATAGGTACCTAAAACCCTAGATTTTTATGGCCCAAGGTTTTAATCTGTTGACTCTGAATAAAGTTTAAATTGTGTGACTAGAACTTTATACCATAGCTTGGAAATATAAGGGAACTAGTTTGCAGGCACTTAACCACAAGTTGGCTTAATTAATTTTAAAACAAAAAAAAAAAAAAAAAAAATTAATCTCACTTCTCAATAAAATTATTTATAGGCCAAAGTTTAATTAAGACTGATTCAACTGACATTAAATCCCATTATGAAAAAAATATAACTCTAGTTTGTAATAGGAACCAACATCAAACTTTGCAATAGCATATTAATCCAAAGACCTAATATTATTGAGAAGCATTGAGATGGTGGAATACATTCTGTGAACTCACAGAACTTAATTAATTTTGAATAACACTCAGAGCAGGGGCTCTAAATTCAGAATAATAATTTTAGGTTTGATTAAGATTTTTTATAACTTTTAATTGTCTTTTCATTTGGATATATGCTTATGGAGAACTTATTCCAGCTTCTCTACTGATTTACCATTGACTGAAAGAAGAATTGAACAAAGTTTTCAGATAAAACATAAGAGCTCAAATCTGTTCTTCTAAACATCTGGACTTAATTACCCTAGTTTCACAATTACTTAGGGCAGAGTATATTAGAAAATGCTATTTAATAAAAATTCTTTATGTAACTTCTGTATATATATACATTTATATAGTGTATTTATGTATATTTTATACATAAAAACCAGCAATAAAACCCAAGTTCTTGATCTTCAGAGCTAAAAACTCTCTCATTTTTAAAAACTCCTATTCAGCATTTCCTAAATTGACTACTGAATGTTTAGAACTTCCTACATCACATTTTAATTTCTTGAGATTCATTTCATTTGGAGCAGCAAAGCATATTTCAATGACTTGCTGTTTTATTGTAACAGAAATAATTTATTATCTGTTTATCATGGAAAATTATCTGCCCTTCTTTTAAAAAAATAATTGATCTTCATTTTTGCACTTTAGGGAACAGGATACAAAAGATGTCTGCAAACCTCTGATTAAAATTTTCTGGGTAAATGAAATAAATTTGTAATTCTCCTGAAATTAAGGTGAAATTTAGGAATTAAGCTACTCAGTCCTGCTCTAGTGAAGTGCTTTCAGGAATGCTTAAGTCTTCATGGGCTGAGAAACCTTAATTTTGCGAATAAGGGTACTCAGTATTTAAGCACGTCCAGGGTTATGTGACAGGTCTATGAGTTTTCAGGGCCTGTAACTTCTGACTCTGCTACTTAAGAAGCTTTATAGATCCGGTCTTCACTGTTTCATAAATCTTGTAAGATCAGCTGGGATGTGACTAATGCCTCTCCTGCATGGGTCTTTCACTTGGCCTTTCCCTTCAGCAAGAACTGTAACATTTTAAGTAGATTAGTGTAGTTTTGCTTTTAAATTTTTAAAAAAGTTAACTTACAGTAGAAAGTATGAAAGCCTTTGAAGCCACTTGGAGAAAGCTATGTCTTACTTGACTGCCCTTCCACTTTCTCAAAATGATCATGCAATAAACATTGCTGTGGGGTCACAGCACTTCCATGGCGGAGCTGTTTCACTTAAATCTTTTCAGCAGCACACAGGGTTAGAATCAAGTGACCATTAAGTATTAGCACGCTAGAGTCATGTAAACAAAATATATACCTATTTAAAAGTAGATAAGCAAGCACCTGAGTATCTAACAGATTCTGCATCATAGGAACAGAAATGCTCTAATGAAATGAATCTATTTCCAAACAGAATGTAATAAAAATGAATTCTGCTCTATATATTCTTAGAATGATGTTATCAATACAAATTATTATTTTTTTTTTTAATGAAGACTTGTAATGATCATTATTCCATATGGAATCAAATTATATTGCAAAAGTTAGTTTTCATTGATGTTTATGTCATTGATTCACTAATCAGCATATATTGGTTTTATGGAAGAACCTGAGAATATTTTATTTGGTATTATAAAAATTAGGAAATATTCTCATACTTTGACAAAGAACTTCACATTCTGAGAATGATATTATAGAACCTGTTACACCAGAGTTGCTGTGGCAGTAAAATGCTTAGCAGGTTCTTTTGTTTTGGATGTAGGGGTCTTATTTAAGAAGTTTTACATTTTATTGATTTTGATGCTGTGGCCTTTCCAATACAAAAATGAGAAAGGCATAAAATAACACTAGAAAAAAGGTATCTGTACACTACCACTTAAATAGTAAATGACTAGTGTCAATGAATATTTTAAGCCCATGCTGATTTTAGATTAGAACCCAAGTTTTCATGAGAACATGTAAATAAATTAATAAACAGTGTGCCTCGTTTCCATATTAAATCATACGGTGTAGTTTTGGAAGTGCTAAAGACCTGAATGTCAGTTTTGATTTTGGTCAAGTCTGGAACTATTTCAGTCTGGAATTACCGCCTCTGTGCTACATTGAATTCAGCCCTCTTGTTTTGTACACCCAGTTTTCCCTATCAGCTGTGTATCATAGAAGACTAAATCTCTTTTGCAAAAAAATGTCCTATCATGTATCTTCTTTCCTAAGGAGAATGGACTTTACAAGTTCCTGAACTCCCATTAGAGAAAAGACCAGGACTTGTTAATATGCTTATGGTCTGCTTCTCTAGACAAATAGCAGATTTTATCTGAGAGGAGCTCCATTTTCCCTGTGTAATCCAAAGAGTTACATGTTTCTTCCACTACCAGATGCCAGCCTGATGTCACCATTATGAAAGGGATATAGAGGCTGAGGAGTTCAAAGGGCAGGCAGCGACTGGGAAGAGATCATGTCGGTGGATGCTCCTCTGAACTGTGTCAGTGGAAAGAGAGATCAGCAGCTGCTGCTTTTTGGGGAGCGGACAGCAAAGTGAGGATAGAAGAGATTGTAACTACGGATACTAGCTCTCACAGCATACTGAAATTTTAATAGCGACTTCTAGATGATAGACTACCACAATCTAAGTATTTTCCTTTTTCACTTGCAACTTTTAAAATATTTATTTTTCAAATTTTCAGGTTTTAGGATATGGCTCTGCAGAATTAGCCATATTATTGTCTAATTCATTGTCAGTATAATGCAGCATTATGGGATTTCACAATCGAAATATGGTTCATAACCAGTTGGTCATAGATGTTTGCTGATATGCCAGGTCACAATAAACTGGCTAAAACTTTCAAGCTAGAGTGCCTTAGTCTTGCATGTTTACTTAACTGTCAGAATGGTTAATGTTTGTTTCTTGCTTTACTAAAGGACCGTGGCTCACACATGCTGTGTGTATTCTTTTTCATATCTAAGAAGATTCAAGAAGCCTAAACTTGTACACAAACTAAACATAACTTGGTAAATGGATGAGGACCTTTACATATCTTGTTCCCCCTGACTGAAACAGTCTTCCAACACTGTTCTGGAAGGTCCTGTAATCCCATAAACCCTGAATCTCCTGAGGGTAACGCCCCTGTGCATACATAACGTGCTCTTCCTACCATGGTAGCTAGGAAAAACGGACCTCCAGTAGCCTGTAAACCAGTTCTCTTGTTATTTATATACCTCATCTTTCCTTTTTTTCCTTTTTTTTTTTTTTAAATCCTTTTAATTTTAGTTTACCCTCGCAAAATAAAGTTAATAGAACCAGGAAGCACAGTCTGGGGATCTAAAAACCAGGAATGTTTGTGTTCCATGACTTGAATTAGATCAGATTGATCACTCTTGCTCTTGAAACTGTGCTGAGAACTCTTGGCAAATACATCAATCATAGTTGGTATTTTGGACTGAAAAGGCTAAAAGTGGCAAAAATAGATTCACAGCGCAAACTGTCACATTGGTGCTTATTATTGTAAAGTGTGGATGCACACTTGTTCTGAATCTGGTGACTCTTCTTTTGCTTTTACAAGATGTACCCTTAGCACTTATCAAATATGGAAAATATGAGCTTCCCTAACTTTTTAAATTGTCCTGTTTGCACAGCAGGAATGAAACCCTTCTCACCTAGATAACAAAACAACAAGTTTCTGTATTTAAATTATAACACTCTATGGAAGCAATCATTATGACACTCTCACTGTCTCACTCTCCTAGCATGACTTTTTTATTCTTCCATACCCTGCTCCTGTAATTATGCTTTGGTACAAGTTTGCTGCCCCAATCCAGCATTATCATCCAATTTAGTCTGGCCACCGTGGCTTCTTTAATCCATAGGCCACAGACTCACATAATCATTTAGATTGGAAGGCAGCTCTTGAGATCATCTAGTCCAAAGCCCTTATTCAAGCAGGGTCAGATAGAACAGGTTGTCCGTGACTGTAATTAGTCAGGTTTTTAATATCTCCACAGAAAGTCACTCCACAACCTCTATTCACAGTGTATTCCAGTGTTTGACCACTCTCACACTAAAAAAATGTTTTCTTGTGTTCTGATGGAATTTAATGTGTTTTAGTTTGTCACCATTTCCTCTTGTCCTATCACTGGGCACTACTGAGAAGAGTCTGCCCCTCTCACCTTCAATCCCTTCCATCAGGCATTTATACACATTGGCAAGATTCCCCCTGAGCCTTCTCTTCTCCAGGATAAAGAGTCCCATCTCTCTCAGACTCTCATGAAAAAACGCTCACACAACCACTGGAGCAACCACAGAAGATAAACCATTCCATAACTAGTAACACCCATGGAGGAGGAACAGAACCATTGTGTAGGACAGGGGGACATAAGGACCATCACTTACAACATCATGCAGGGCAGGATAATGCAAGGGTAAGATAATGAGTTTAGGAAAAAGGGATGTCTTCCACTAAAAGCCCCATCAACACTCCCCACAGCTTCTGGCCATTGCTGGAATACTCTAGCCATGGATAGATTAAAACACACTCAGGATGAGAACATACATTCTGCAGCAGGTACAGCAAGTACTAGCTCATATTGATCAAATCAGCCCTGGTAGGACACTGTATTGGAGCACTCATGACTGAAGACAAGAGTTGGAATTGCAGCTCATGCCATCTTACACTAGATAAGTAAAGACAAAATTTGTGTTTGAGAGGTCTCAGAAGCAGCACTATTAGGCAGTGGGTTACTCAAAGACTACAAGTGTGTCTCAGCATTTAATGTAATTTACTGTGCATGACCACGGTGTATGCTAGAGTTGAGGCCTGTGGATTAATAAAACAATTCTTTCAGCCACTGCTGTAGTTTATTCCACTTATTACACAGAATCCTCAACTAGGGAGGATGCTGGTATTCAGTTAGAGGTTTGTGGCAATCTGTGTAATCTGGCCTTTGAACCACATTGCAAACCAAGTTTGGATGCAGAAAAGCACAAATGTAACATTTATGTCAAGGTCAGCACATAGTTTTGTGTCTTAAAGGAGCTCCTGTCTTGTTTACTCTGATTACAGTAATAGAAAAGGAAAACAAGCAAAATGGAGAGGAACAAGCCAAACAGGAACCTCATCTAAATCGAATCTGATTAAAAGAAACCTGGAAATCAGGAAAAAAAAATATTGCTGATAAAGCAGCTCTAGAACAGATTGCCAGTGGGTAGACAGGGAACAGGTCTGTTAGAATCAGTGTAATAATTTAGGATGAAGTTTACTAAAGGGATTACATGAGGTGGTTTCCCCGTACAGCAGAGAACTGCCTTGGAATCCTTCAGTTTTGTTTTAACCCAGTTACACTTTTGTTGAACCTAATTACATCTGATCCACTGAAGATTGCTTCTTATAAAGGGATCATCTCAAAGACATCTGGAGATGGGTAATTTGCCACTTTTGCAGTAGCTTTCAGAAGCAATCATCCTCAGCATTAAAATGTGTGTCTAATTTCCCATTTGAACTCATCTGTCATCCACTCATACATACCAGTTCTTATTATTAATTTCTCAGTCTGATTAATAAGCCCATTAGCAACAAAACTTAAAAAACTTAAAATTATCTCTCGGTTCGTTAATAACTCAAAGGAGTTGAGTGCTTGTAGAATTGCTTTTACATTCAAAGCATTCAAAGCACTGTGTCCTGTAACACGACGTTGTAATGTTCAGGAGTGAAAACAAGATACTGAATGAATTGCACTGTTTCTTGTAGTAGCACCTACAAACTCACTGGTAATCTTATAATCATTCACTGACCTATCCTCACCCTACTGAGCCAGTGAAATGTGATGGAATACAGCACAAAGCAAAGGTTGAAGGCATATGCAAGATCAAGTCTATCAAAAAAGCTTCTACTTTCATAAATGATTAATAAATACTGTAATTAAGATAATATTCAAAAAGGAAATTGAAACCTCAGTCAGAGCATTAGAGTGAAATCTTTTCTTACATTCCTGTACTCCAAACTTGAATTAAAAATAAGTAGCCATTAAAATGAAAATGCATCTAATGAACCATGGGGAATTGCATGATCATAGAGAAAAAATGCCTTGTTCTATTACTTTCCTTTCCACACTACAAAGATTGGCAACAGTTACTAACTCTTCATTAGCTATCTCAAAGCATAGGTATTCTGTGTCACGTGATATATTCTGTAGCTGGAAAACGTTTTAGTTAGTTTTGTCTGGGGAGTGAAATGTTTAAGAATGGTAGTTTATGTTGATATTTCAGATTCAGTAGTCACTTTAACTGAAACAAAATATTTTAAAAAAAATCACAGCAGAGACATATGAAAACTTTAGTAATTCTGATTAATTTGTAGAAAATCACTGTGTTGAAGTATTTACCTTCCAAGAGCATTCTAGAAAACAAATAGCCCATCATATGGAAAATATAAAGTTCAGAAAATGCCTGAATCATGTGCTTGAATCATTCTCTCACATACTGTTTTTCATTGTTGGATTCTAATCTACCTTTTAACTAACATCAAGTATTATTATTTGAAGCATTCCTGAGAGTCTTAACTAGTAAGTAAAAAGATAATATATTCCAAATGAGAAAAACATCGGAACACAAAAAGGATTCTGTTCCTCTCTATGTAAAGGGAACTTCCAAAGACTTTCACTCTGTAAGCATGCTTGAAGAAAGTCATATGGTAATTACTTTCTGACAGTACTTACAGCCTTCAAGCACATTAAATCCAGATTAATTCTAAAGACACAGTGTTATGGTACAATGTTAATTAAAATAGCCACACATACCCCTCCCCTAAATAACAAACTTTTTGTACTTCACAGTATTTCAGAAAATTCATACAAAGATGTCTGATCATTAGCAACTGTGATTTCCATATGCTTTCTAACAAAATAATGATATATAACATACAATAACCACTGTATTTAGATGTTAAGTGGTTTGTCAAGATACAAGGCTGCTGAAAACTTGCCATATTAAGTTGTTGCCTTTAACAGAACCCTTAAAAACACCTGTTAAATGAATGTTGAAAATATATTAAACTACTGTGTGAATCCCAAAAGACAAATTTCAGACTGAAGTGAAATTGTAAAACATTTGTCATCCTGCACGTAATATTGATTAAACTGACAGTTACTCTTGTTTTATTGGTGCTTTGGAAATTACAGATTTTGAAGGAACAGACATTAAGTTTCACTCTCTCTAAGACTTCATGTTGCCATCAAATAATCTCACGCTATCAACTAACTATAATAAGCACTAATTTCATAGTGTCAGTTCTGTATTGGGAAGTGGGGGGGTAGGTGAGGAGAACTTTATAGCTGTTTCCCTGTTAGTTGCTTTGTGGTTTTTTTCTCATTAGTTCGCGTTCAGATTGTCACATAATTCATTATGATTTTACTCTTTTTAAAATCCACCACTGAAAAAATACTCTATACGTTTTAAAAGAATATGAGCTAACTGCACCCAAACTCACCTTCCGAAGCTATTTACTACAAAGCCAGTGGTTCCTTACTTAAATAAACCTTCCCTAAAAAAGACCAAAAAAAGTTTCCAGACTACTTATCAGTCCTAAAATCTTCTCATTTCTTTCCTGACTTTTTATTTATCAACACATATAAACAGATAATTTCTTCTGAATATATGCAGAATGCTACTAGATGAAATTTAAACCCAAAGTTATGTGGCCTAACACAGCTGACTTTAAAGCAGGACAGATTTACAAACATTATTTAAGATAAATCATTCAAAAAAAAATGAAGATTTGCTAAATTTTTAGGATTGGATCTCCTCATACCCTAATGCTTTAGAAGGTATTCATTACGTTAAAAAAAATAGGGTACTTATTCAGAAAAGTTTATTGATAACTGATACAGTCTTGCACAGAATTTAGGAACCTAGATGTTACTTAGTGTTTAAGTGCTCATAGAAGATAAAGAAGCTGTACGGGTTTAGAGCAAGCAAAGGTCCATTTGTGACCAGATGTAATTTTTTAAATTATTAGAAGGAAGTTTAAAGGGTAAACGTTACATCTCCGTGTATCATTAATTTTGGAAATGTGTGATTTTAGGGATTTTCTGTACGAGATGTTCAGAAGAACTTTGTGGACTTCAATTTATTTAATATCACCTTGAATCTATTTAGGTTTTGTCTCCCTTGCAGTCAGCTACACAATTTAAGCACATACCTGTAAAAGGCAAATATTTCCTTATGTTTGCTCTTAAGTCTGTTGCTCAAATAGATTTGATGAAGCTCAATTTTTGAACTGAGGGAAATAATATCACACTCTCTCTTTCCATGCTATTTATGTCTTATGTATCTATTATCTTCAGTAGTCATATCTTCCCCATTGATAAAAAATTCCCCAAATCACCACCAACCACCAAGACACCCCTTTTACAGAGTTGTTTTTTTTTTTTTTTCCCCACGTTTCCATTATTATTCCACTATTATCCTTAGCTACAACTAAACAGAGTGCCCTGCAATGCCATTCAAGATGACTTTACTCCAGCTGTTCCAAGGAAAGAGAATACTAACCAGACTCACCTTGGATGCTTCTTCCTATAAAAAGGAAAACTAAGCTGCAGGATTTATGTTTGATCTGGATAGCAGAGGATTCAGACTTAAGATCACTCTGTAGCACGTACTCACAGGTCTACACAGATGCAAACATCACTGTTTCTTTTTTTAGTGCTTTTTAGTTTTCATATATTTTTTGTGAAAATAGATAACAAGAGCTACAAGCAGTATTAATGGCGCAAAGAAACCACGGAGTGGAGTAGGATTTGGTGCTTCCCAGTTTGTCCTCAGTTTTCTTCCTAATTCTCCCCAGCATGCCTCTTCTTTTGTAATCACCCTAAGTGCTCAGGAAACATTCTCATAAGCAGACAACTGATCTCAATGAATAAAAGTATTTTTTTTTTCCCTCCCTGATAAGAGATAAATAGATAAGATTCCATCATTAAACATATAGAGATTATTCCTCCACCTGCATTACTTTTACCTTATTGATATTTCATTTTATTTGCCATTATATGCTTATCACAAGATCTTTTGGCAACTTCTTAGAGACAGTTTGTGGCTTTTACTGTCCTCAGTAATTTTATACTGTCCACAAAGCCATTTTATTTCATGATTTACTCTTTTTCCATACAATTTATGAAAATGTTTGAGTAATTCACAACATATTTGCCTTGTGGTCCTTATTGGTATTTTTTGACACAGTGACATCTGTACATTCATTCTGATCCTTTGTTTCTTAATTTTTAACCAGATATTAATCCACAGGAGTACCTTTTCTCTCATGCCTTTAAGACTATGTTTCTTTAACAGTTGCCAGTAACAGACTTAAAGGAATTTTGGAAATGTTAGTACATAATAGAAAATTTGTGCAGACTCCCACAGACTTGTGAAATAGCAAAATTTCTTTCACTTTTTTCCATATTTTTAATCCATCTTTTCTCCTGTTCTCTTTTATTATGATTTAACCAGTTTATACAGATATCAAGCTATCTGGCCTTTGTGGGACATTTATTTTTTTTTCTCTTTTCTCTCTCACTGCTGTCACATTTATCAGCTGCCATTTTTCCCCTACCAAGGACAAATTAGATGTTAGGTTACATATCACAGCTAACATTTTCTTTAGAATACTTGGGTCAATACTAAATGGTCTTAGTGATCTGTCAGCTTTCATATAATTTTGAGATAATTATCCTGTGTTAAATACTAAAAGAAAAAAAAAAGTTGAATTTATGGTCTAAGACCCTTGGTAGCAAATACCAGTGAAAAAAACTAATTTAAATTTCTGTCTCTTGCCTTATCTACCTTGAACATTCATATTAAATCGTTATTTATCTTAGCTTTACAGATTCTCTGTCAATATTTCTGTTTTTAACGTTTTCAAGAAGAATAGAATCCAAAACCCAGACAGGTCACTCAGTCTCCCTATGTAACAGTGCATGAGCAAAGGCAGTCAGTAAACAGCAAGCCAAAATCCTGTGCAGTAAAGAGGCTGCTACTTTGAAATTCCCAAAAGGAAACACAGCATTTAATTACATTTTTTAAATCCCACCTTCTTTCTGCAGTGAAGATGCTGAGATTATGGAGTATAAATCCCCTATGGAAGACAAGACACAAAATATGTGTCACCACCAGTTTGATGCCTATGTTTCAGAGAGGTTAATAGTTCAGGTATCTGAGAAATTTTAGGGCATAATACAAGCCTCACTCTGAATTAATCCATTTAATCAGTTCCCAAGAAAGTATTCTAAGTGTTCATGAACAAGACATAATTCAGTGCACTTCTGTTGAAGCTGAGTTCAACGTACTTCTGTACATCAACATTTTTTCATATATATTGGACTACTCAATCAAGATAATTGATGGGATATTAAAATTTTCAAATCTTAAATCAGTTACCTTAATCAGATTTAGAATCCTATCTAACACTAGCTCTTTGGGATATAGTTTCTTAGAAGGAGTTCCTAATCATCATTCCAGCCTTATTAAGTCAGAAGAAAAAAAAAAGTAAAAAAAGGTTTAACTGCTGTAATTCTGTATGGACAGAAGATAGTGGCACAGACAGTGCAAAACAGAGTAGTAAGTGGACTAAACTGGTTCCATTCAATGAACTAAATCTGGTGCACTTGTGCTATATGGCTTTGAGATCTGTGCTTTCCCATCTTTGCATCACAGACTAATCCCTCCTCCAAATAACTGAGGTATTTGTATTTCAACTTAAATTTGTTAATTTGTATCAGCACAGGAAATACACACAGTACAAACTGACTGCACATATTTATCCTGTGAACACCACCAAGAAAAAAATATCTGTGAGCCAGGACGCAAGGCTCAGGCTTGGACAAAACATGCACCAAAACATACCCTATATGCTGAAGGTAATGATAAACTCTGACTGCTCTTGTCCCTTTTCAATTTTAATTAAACATAGAGCCGGACAGCAGTAGATATTCTGCATTTCTACGTCATTGTACAGCAACATCCTGACTGAAAAAGAATCAAAGCATGTATATTTTCATATATTTACTTATTTTTCCAGCAGGTACTTTACAGAAATGTTTAAGAGGTATTGAATTAGGTAATGCATTTCCAAAATATATTCCAGATATGTCCAATGACTGCTAAAATAGGTTTTTACCAATTGTGTGATAAATAAATCAGTTGCAATACATCTCAGCAGGTCCTGATGGATATAACAGATTAAGAATATTAAGAACTAACATTATATTAACATACATTATTGTAATTTAACTACGTAATCAATACATTAACTAATAATGCAATTTAAGTACCAGAAAAAAAAAAAAAAAAAGTTGATTTTAATTCAGGAATTTATTTTACAGAATTAATCTATGCTGATATGTTTGAAGTCTGTAATAAGAAAAACATGAGTGTTTATAAACATGTTTGCAAAATCCTTTCTGTGGAAGCACATTGTGATACCAACTTTTATGAGAGTCATGGCAATAAATTTCTAAGATTTCCAGCAAATAGGAAAACAACCAGGTGTACTTTGAATAAATACTTAGATCATAGCTTTTAAAAATTATAATCAACTGCTAATTAATGTAAGGTTTTAATCACCCCTAGGAATTTCACAACACTATCTCAATAACAACCATCCGAGTTCATACTCTGCGTTGGTTTTACAAATAAATTAAATTGGCTTAAAGAAAAAGTTTGGATCTCTCCAAAATACTGATCCTCAGAAGTCTGGCAGAGAAGTTCAGCAGTTTTTAGTGCTTGCTCTTTGTGTCAGTACACGGTTCATGCCTTGAGAATCAAAACAATCAATACGTTTAGAGTTTATGAAAAGCACTAGACTGATGGAAGATTGATTGGCTTTGGATACAATCTTGTCAGAAGTCCAATTCAGAACAGAAGTAAATGTTTCATAATAGCTAGTGATTTCCACAGTTTTGACAGCCTTCCTTTATGTGGAGAGATTATCTGTACAAGTTGTTATCTAAATATGTAGTTTAATTTGTGCGTATTACACTACATATTAACGCTACAGTTTGCCCATTATATGATAGAACTGCACTAAAGTAATGCAGTAAACTTTGCAGTTACACTCCTGAGAGATTGAGAGATTTGGCTTTTTAAACCAGTAGATAAAAAAATAGAAGTTCCCTTTCTTATTTCTCTGAACAAAAATTCACCTGCAGAATGTGTATAGTTTGCAAAGTCACCTGTCTAGCAGCTACTATTTAGTCATAATTTACAAAAATTATTTCATTTCTTTGAAAATATTTTCATTTCAATGTCATGAATAGCAAGTCCAAAATTACAGATGTTATTGATTAAACTATTTTTTTGGTAATCGGAGCTTGGACAGTAAGACCACAAGTTTATATACACAAGTGCATGTGTATATGTGCATGTATATGTATGCATATACATATATATGCCCACACTAAAGACGTTCCAGGTAGGGCTTTGAATCTGATCTAAATTAAATCTCATTAAATAAACAGCAAAATAATCACTACCGATGGAATACATTCTACTGAAAACTGAAAATCATGGAATGTCACAATCACATCTAGTTATTTTCTGAATATTATCTTTTCCCTTGATTTGACAGCAATGAAATGTGGTGAATTTATATGAATGCATCAGGTTGACTGATGAAACAGCATCATAAAATAATTCAGGTAGAAACAAACCTCTGGAGGTCATCTAGTCCAACCCTTGCTCAAATCATTTCAAACACAGGTCAGGATGCTCACGGCCTTATTGAGTTTAGCTTGGAATATTTCCAAGCACAGAGATTCCACAGCCTGAGAAAACTGCTGCAATGAGTACTGCTATTGCTGTGAATAAATGTTTTTCGCTTAGAAATTATAAGTTGTGAGTGTTGTCTCACATCCTCTCATTAAGCACGTTCAAGAAGAGAATGATCTTTTCTATAATCCCTGACAGGTAGCTGAAAATGCTGAGTACCCCTTAGCTTTCGTTTTTTCATAAATCCTCTCAGGTTCTCTTCATATATTATGTGCTTCAGCTTCATAGCTGGTTCAACTTGCTCTTGAAATGCCACCAGATGGAAAATGTATTCCAGTTGGGCATCATGAGTCCTGGATAGAGGGATATAACATTTTCTTTCAACCCGCTGGCTAATGCAACAGAGTATATTGTTAGTCTTCATACAGATGCAGCGCAAGATTTCATCAAAAGAGAAATTCTAAATAGCTCATTAGTGAGCCTACACAGTTAAAAACTGGTAATATTGTCTAGAGCTGCATGTCATTCACATGTTCTGTAGACTGCGAGTTGTTCTCTATTTGGCAATATAAAAGTCTGTATAATATCTTTTTGTTAAATCAAAATTTACAAGAAAAACAGTTTATGTAAGAATAGATTTTGATAAACCCAAAAATTTCTGGTATTTTTTACCATCATGAGAAATGGGAACACTGATTAAGCTTCAGGAACATTCCAGAAAATGCAGAGCATCCTAGGTAAAAGAAACAACCCCCAAAAAATAACCAAAACAACAGCAACAAAAAACAACATAGAAGTCGTGACTCAGCTTGAATTTATTCATAGCAAAGTACAACATTATGGCATGCTGATTAACAGCCCCACTGTGTAAATTAAATATACGGGGGTATGATGCATCAGCACCTTCTTAGCACAAACTGAAAGTTTAAGAGATGCTAAAATAAAAATAATATAATTGTCTGAATAACAGGAGAGATTATACATGTCACATTTATATAAATTATAGATAAGATAATACATATTTTATATGTATATATTCATTATATGTATATAAATATATGTGTATAAATAAAATCTATATTAAAATATATATAATATATATTTGTGTATGCAGAAAGGAATTAATCCAAACCAAGATTGAGGTACTGCACTTATTAATTTACTTAATCTACATCCATTAAAGTATTATTCTATCTTATTTTCCCTTTTATTCTATTTCAGCAATGTAAACAATATCACTAACTTATCTTTCTGGCTTTTCTGCTATTCACATAAAACCAAATATCTTTAAAACAAAACCTAAACCGGTAAATTTCAGATAAAGCAGCAAAATAATGTAAAAAAAGTTTGTGATTTTTCCCACCTATTTAATGTTGGGTGTTTTTGTTGTTTGTTTTTTTTTGTTTGTTTGTTTTGTTTTGTTTTGTTTTGTTTTCTATTTTGATTTTTTCCCTAACATCTTCAAAATTCACATATTCACATAAGGCAGCAAACACAAAAAACTTTACAATAATAACCTGAATGCTTTCTTGCCCTTTTTTTAAAGTCAATAAAATTTTCAGTATGAATCTCTGGAGGTAAACCACCATGAAAATTATTAATACTGAAAAACAGAGAACAAAAAGTGATTGCAAAATGGATATGAGACAAATAAACTCATTATTCCAAGTGTGACATAGAGAGAAATCACATCTTTCTTCCAAGTGGAGTTGTTCATGTAAAATAGATGTTAACTCTCAATATTACTAAACAAATTAAAGAAATAAATTGTTGGAAAGGAATTTTAAATAAAACTTGTCAGTCTTTTCTTTCCTCTAGCTTTCTCTTGAAATGAGCAAAGTTAAAGAAACTGTGCCTGGCAGGTCTCAGAAGCCAAATTAACAGTAGGCCATTACAGTGATCTCGAAACTACGCTAGCCTAAAGCACGCATATAAGACTGCTTAACAGATGGTCTTGCCATTGAAAACACTCTTACAATTTTCTTTCATTTTCTTTTTCATTATTTTCTCATTCCTTTTAAGGAAATTCTGATGTGCTGGGCAAAATTGATGTCCTGTTAAATGAATGTCTTTTCAGAACACGTAAAACTATCTGTAGTATTTCAGTGGATTTAGATTACTTTCTGAAAGGTATGCTTGTAAAAAGATCCCTATCAGCAATATGGCTCTTTTGGGAATGTTATACACAACATGGGAAGCAGTCCCCAATGTTTTCTGTACAGAAAGTCATCTAATTTAAATATATATCTAGATTATGTGAATTTTAGATTACTGCTATTAAAATATTAAATATAGTTACATAAACAAATGAAGAGGCCATAGTGCAATGCATTCTGTTGTTTTAAACTTTTAACTCAAGGTCTAAAAATCCTAATTCTGGGTAGAATACAGAGGAAGGGGATTGGATTTACTACCTCTAGGGAAATCTTTAATGAAATACAATTGAAACTATTCTCTTTAACATTTCTAATTTTTGGAAAAGCAATTTCCTTACCTATCTGGCTGTGATAGCAGCATCATAAGGCTTTGCTCTTCTTTCTTCAACCCTCCTGCAAACAGCGGCTACACTGACTAGACATAACTCTGCTGAAAGGGGTTGAAGGGTGGGATATTTCTTTTATTTATGTTAGAAGTGCACAGCACTTCACCTTCTGAACAATTATATTGCTGTCAAGCACAAAACATTGCTCTTACAACAAAAAAAAACTGACAGGTCTAGACCTATTAAAGACTTTGCACTAGGCTATACTAATCTATCACCAGCACTCACACAATTTGTTTTTTGTGAAACTGATCTAAACAAATACATTCTGCTAATTTACATCACTTCAGGTTGTTTGTATTTTTTTTCCCTGTAAGTTTGCTAACAAACAGAAATCACTCCTCAACTCCTCAATTATGATAGGAAATGATACATAAAAGGGCCAGATGAACCTTAGTTTCACAAATGAGGGAGAGTCTCTGCAATTCTATTAAACTATCTAGTTCTGGAACCACTTCGGAACACAGCCCTGCCTTGCTGTGTTCTACAAAAGAGTAAAAGGAATTCTCTGACAATCTCCAAAATGCAAGTTTGCACATTAGACCACCAGTACTTATGCCAGAAGTTAGAGTTCACCTGTGAAAATTGCTGCATTTAGGAATATCAGTTTCAAGTATCAGAAGTATAAAATATCAGAATTATCAGGACCCCAAATATAATATAATTAAAATAGATGAAAAAATCTGATTTTTAGTGTCTGTGTCTTCTCAGTAGGATCTGTTTTATAAATGTCAGATAATTTCTTGAGTAGCCTTGTCTAGGCAACTTATTGTAAGCAGGGAAGACTACAGAATTCTACCGCAGATGTAAGAAATGAAACACAACAGACATCGATAGAAAAAAAAAAAAAAAGAGTATTTGTCAAAAATAACAATTTAATGAAGACATAGTCACAGAATAAGGTTGTAGAATTTAGAAGTCCTTTTTCCCTATTTACTCTGAAGTTGATGAAATGTTCTAGCAGACACAAAAGCTTAAGCTCTGTACCAGTACTGAAGATTGGATTCACAATAAAAAGAATTAATGAGATGAAAAATTTTGAATATATCTATTTACAAATTAACACCCTTAATTTTGCACAGAATACTCCACAAATCTGATTAAATTTCTATTATGTTTGAATTCAGAAATGAGAATTAAATAAATAGTAAGCAATGTAAAAATAAAAGATTTTAGTAGGGCAACAACACTGAAACAGCACCACTTAGATCACAGTCTAAGTGATAAGAAAGTAAATTATGAAAATGAAAAACTAGGAAATAAGTTCTTGTTTACATTTATCTATTAAATGTACATTAACATGAACTAATATAGAATATTTTGCCTCTTGCATTCATTAGTTAAATAAACCCATAAGCCTCCTTTCTAAAGCTTTCTCATCCTAGGCATCTCTGACCTCAGCATGCTAGAAACCTGTTAAATAAAATTTGCAGAATTATAAAGCATATAACATTGCCATACTGAAAAAAGAAGCTTTGATAAGAAAAGAAACATAAAATAGTTGTACATTTTTCAGAATTACAGTATTTTAGTTATTGGCTAATATTTCTTTAGAATTAAGAATTGTTTATTTAGAGTATGTTGTATAGAGATATAACAAAACCGAAAAGGATGGGTTTTGTTCCATGCTGAATCAATGTACAGTCTTTACATAGCTGTTGAAAACCATAAATGCGTTACATATGACAGTGTTTATACTTCACTTTTCCTAAATCAATCCACAAGTGCTTTTCTATTATAAAAGAAATGAATGAGTGAAATTATAACCTGCTCCCTTACAAAACAAATGCATGCTGAATAAATATTAAATCACAACACCAAATGAAAAATTGCTGCAATTATCCTTATTTATGTAGGACTATATGCACCACTAAAATTGAATGTCTTTTTTTTAAAAAGAATGTCCTTTTCCACGGAAACATGAAACCACTGAAAAGGACTGAAATACTTTGTCAAATTTCTTAAATACCTGGGCTCTGAAGCACAATCCATCAGCCTGTGTTTGATGTTTAGGATTTCTACCTGTACAAAGCAATCGTCTAAACAGTGAAATCCAAAGAGTTGTAGCAATATGCCTATATCTGGCTAGTAACTGGTCATCAGCAGCATTCCTCATGTCTCAATTCAAAGGCCAGGCCTGTTCAAATATTTTTATCAATGATTTAGATGCAGGAGTCAAATGAACGATCAGCAAGAGCATTACTGTGTGAAAGGAACCAGTGCTTACTCTTCCTAAATGGGGATGTGGAAGCCACCTTCATTAGAGCATTCATTGACTATCTTGGAGACTCAATGTTAACTGTGCTTTTACATCCACATCTACCAAATTCTAGGACTGCATCCAAGAGAGCTGAAGAAAACTAGCGAAACTCCAAACATACCCGATGTGAAGATGTAATTTGAACTTGGCTGGTAGCCAATCCCCATGCAGCCAGTCGCTTAGTTTTTTCCCCCTGCTGCCCAGTGAAATAGGGGAGGGACAAAAAAGGGAGAATTCGTAGGTTGAATAAAAAAAGTTTAGTGATAGCAACAGAACAACAGTAACAATAGGAAGTCCAAATGGCTAATAGACAATGTGGTTGCTCATCACCCGGTGACTGGTACGCAGCCCACCCCCAGCAGTGATCCTGACTACACAAAGATCCCACCATGCGACTGGAAGCAGAAATGAGAGATGACATGTCTTCTTTATATTGGAGCATGACATCACATGATGTGGAATACTCCAGTGACCAGTCTGGGCCTGGCCCTCCAGCTGCGCTCCCTCTCAGCCCTAGGAAAGTTAACTCTATCCTGCCCAAAACTGGGACAGAAGATTTGGAGATTCTGTACTTGAGGATTTCTCCTAAATGCTGAAATTCTGCAAAATAAATTACTGAACATTACATTTTGCTTAAGTGCTTAAAAGAATTAGATAACTCAATGTTTTTTCCACTTGATGTGTATGCTCATTTTGTGGTATTATGGCTATGCATTGCTATTACATTCAATAATAAAACCCTCAAACCTTAAATAATCAACCACATTCAGTGTACTGTACAGATAATAATCAACAAACAACTTGTTTAATATTCTGTTTTACTCCTATTGCGAAACACATTTCTCCAAGCAAAATTTCAAAATTTATGCCACGCTAAGCAATTATTAGAAAAAAAAAATAATCTGTTACCTAATTGATTTCTGTGGTGCAATCCATCCATGTCTTAGAATTTCACCAATTTTTATTTTTCTTCACATTTTCTCTTAGAGATCAAACAGTTTTATTATCTTCATTGTATAAATCAGAAAAAGAAACAGTGGAAGTTTACAGTGAAGAAAAGGCTACAACTTTCCAAAAACTCCAATTTGCAAAGTTTGGGGACTACATTGCTTAAAGCACTGCTAATACTTCAAGTGTCGCAAAATAGAGGCTCTTACATTGCCCATATAATGATTTCTCATCCAATATCTCAAGTAAAGTAACTGTAAAATAATAAATATTATTTTAGTGAACTTTTGTAGAAAAAGTGTAGTTTAAATAATTTAATCTTACACAAACAGATGTAATAAAAAGTACTGCATCTAAATAAAGGCAAAATACATTTTCCATAAGCACAAATTGCTTATTAAGAATGGGATGAGAGTCCTTTGCTAAACAAAAATCGCTTCTGTTTGTCTTGTGTGTTGAAAGAAAAAAAAAAGGTTTTCATGGAAAAAAATATTATTATTCTGTAATTAAAGACCATGATAATGTATATGTGCAAGTACCCCAAACTAAGACCACACACAGAGCTTTGATTCTGGGATCAAAATATTTGTGTATAACAGTATTTTTTAATAAACCCAGGACAAAGTAAATAATACGTTCAAAAATACTGTCTTTTTAAAAAATTCAGAAAAAAAAATCCCTGTATTTTTAAATAGAAATAACGGAACGATTTTTTGTTGATGTGTTTCCATGAAAACAAAGAAAAACAAAAAGCAAACTAAAAGCTGCATGAGACAGATACCTGGCTTGGAAGATATTATGACTAGCACAATGTTCAAAAACTTTAGTATGTGGAAACAGAAACAGTTAGATAAATTTGGGGTATTGTTAATTAAAAATGTGAATTGATGAGTGAGAAATTGCACTTTAGTCCTGAACAAGAAATGTTTCATATTTAATCCCTGAGTAGCTCTTGTCCTGAGGTTGAAGTCAGATGGCATTTAAATATCCTTTGGAGAAACATCTGTTTCTCCACTAATGACAGAAGAAGCCTGGACACCAAGCTTAGACTAGGCAACTAATACTAATATGACCAAGTCATGCAAGGTAACTCTCACTCTTCATGTATATTCTGAATTTTAAAAGGTAAATATGAAGCTTGCACTGGTACAAGTATGAATTCATGGGTGAACTAGTATTTATTTTATTGGGAGAAAACTATTCATTACTGACATTTGGATTTTTTTAATGCTAAGTCATTTATTTAAACATATTAAAACTAGCAATAAATTCTGCTAGTCTAATGTTGGTATCATTTTCTTCAGTGTGTTTCAGCTCCAGAAACACTATTCTAAAGCCTTTAGTGAAAGCAGAACACAAAAAAGAATCATCATTGTCTATTAGTATAATAATAAGCTAAATTTACCATCTGATTTCTACAACAGGACTGAAGCTCTGTTTAAATGATTATGTATATTGTACACATTTCAGATGGCTCTGTATTTGCAGATGGAAAGATAAATTCCCACGTATGCAAGAAAAAAGAAAACTTCAGGCTTTGCCACTCTTAGAGTAAACCTTCCTATAGCACAGTCTTTTAGAATATATATATATACACACCTTAGAAAGAGTTTAGCTAAAATGAACCTTGCAACTCTTTCTTTAGTGATACTGTTCTTTATTATCACTGTGCTATAATGGCAGCAGCTAAAATACTGTATCTCGAGTAAACTGCTACACTCTCTGAATTTAAACTTGGATGGTTTTTAACATGTAATATCTAAGTAGTTCTCCAGTATCAGAAATACTGATGCTTTATAGTAATCAATCATTTATTCTCTGGAAAGCTAGTATCCTTATGTAAGTTTATATGAATTTACATACTTCTGTAGGGAAGACTTTTATTCCATATATTGAATTATTCTTTAAACGAAGATATTTAGTTTATTTAAGGCTACGTAAGATGTGAGACTCTCATAGCTTCATGGTACTGAAAGCTTGACCATCAAGGTTTCAAAAGAATGGTTAGATACAAAGAAAGGCCACATAACTGATGACATATTGAGTTAAATTGCTTGCATCTTCCCTTAGTAAACACACTGAAATGAACCATCTTCCTGTTGACTGAACTGCAACTTATTCCTGTGCTGCAACAAATTCTAATTATCTCCTCTGAGACAAGTCTTATTCATTTGCCTCTAAGTTTTGGCTGACTATCTGCTTCCTACTCAGCAAAGGAATTTCCTAACTTCTCTGATACTCTGATCTCTCTGTTGACACTCTGAACTCCAAAATGTTCCCTCTACTGAGGTACCTTTTAAGGAGAACTTGGCCTTCATCTCCCACAATTCCACTTTACTCAGTTTTCAGTATTCATGACTAACAAAAAGGCAGCCTGCTTCTCTGTTGCACCTTTTCAAACATGATATATCAAGCATTAACAAGGAAACCAATAGATTTTTATCAGAGGGATTTAGAATTAAAGCCAAGAAGACCGGTTAGATCATTAATCTAATTTTCTGTATATCAAATATATTCATTTCACCCTGGGACTAAGAATATTTTCTGCTTTGCCTAGATTTTATTAAAATGCATTCAATCTTGAGATGACAATACCTAGAGATGGAGAATTCAACACTTTTCTCTGCAGCTATCCCAGTTTATTCCCGTGTTTAAGCATTCTTCTTAATGGAAAAGTGTATCATATTTCTAATCTGGCTAAACTGGATTGGTTCTTGCTAAAATTTCTCAACTAGATTAAAGACCTCTTCAATTCACAGTAGTTTTTCCCTGTGGAGATACACTATAATCAAGTACATCATCTTCTCTTCTTTTTAATAAGCTGAAGCATCCTGAGCACTCTAAAATATTTATTGCAAGGCATCTTCTTTTGTCCTGCAATCCTATGTGCTTCTTTTCTTCACATCCTCCAAATGTCAAGGGCTTTTTTAAAATGGTGACATGAGAACTACACAAAGTATTCCAAAATCCACTGACACATCCAGAAATAAACCTTTTTTTTTTTTTTTTTTTTTGCCACAGCACCATGCTGAGGCAGAAGGAGGCTCTTTATTCACGTATTGATCTTCTGCAGCTAAAATGTCCAGATAGCACATATCATATCTTGCTGAAATGCAAATGTATTAGCTCCGTTCTTTTTCCTTTTTCTAAGGAATCTCAATCCTCTTATTAAAGAAAGATGTTGGATAGGTCTGGTGTGATCTCACTTTAGTAAATCCCAAAGTACAAAAAGTGTACATGTACATATATATATATGTACATACGTACACAGCTAAACACACACATCAATATATGTGTGTATATATATATATATATACACACAAAGACATGTATCACTAGCACCTATTTTGAACTCTGAGTTTTACCTTCAACATCATTGTGGTACTTTAATTTCAAGTTCTTCAATTTTCATTGAAGCACATGCTGCCTTGGTCTATATGTTTGAAATCAGTGCAATTATTAAAAGCAAGTTCAGGTTTCTGTTAAGTTTCATGACATTTATTTAATTATTGCTAATCTCCCTCACTAACTCACTGAAAGTAATACTGTTATTTTCTCGATTTAGCAATTAAAATACTCTTTTTTTTGGTATTCATTAAAAAGAAATAATTTAATCAATTAATAATTAATTGGCACTTACCACTTTATGTCTATATTTACTGTTATTTACTTTTTTCTGCACCATTTTTTCTCCCATTACTTGTATTTTCTCAGCTCATTTCTAACTTATTTTTGTGGGCTTGTTTTTCAGACAATTATTTTTTTGGTTAGAGCCCTCTCTACAAGCTATTTTCTTCTTTCTAGGAATACAAAATCCTGGTAGTTTTTTATGTAAATTTATTTTATACCTTCAGTTTAAAGACCTAAATCTCCTCAAGATCGTAGTCCTTAAACTAGTCAGCTGGACCCAGCAGATTATTATAATTATTTTTCCCCTTCATTTTAAGTAAAGTTTGCTCATCATCACATGAATCAATTCTATCTTCAACAACCACTGTTTCAGTGATGCCCTCGTGAATTTACTTTGGCTTAGTAACTATTTGGTAAAGAAACCCGGTAGCTACCACATCCAGAAATGACTGGCCCCTACTTTCATTAGCAATATTTATTTCCTACATTTTGTGCATTAGTGGAGTTCAAATCTTCCATAATGACAATCCCAAATAATTTCTCTCACTTTTTAACAGACAGTTGCATCCGTTTAAAAATCTAATTGTGGTAGTCTCTTACAGATACTTTTTTCTACTCTAATATTTTTCCCTTTTCAGTTTAGCAGAACTTGTTTTATTAGTGTTATCCCTTATTATTTCCCTGCCTGTCAGTGCATTTACCACTTTTACATCTCATTTCCTTTCTTTAATGAATAAGCCATATCCTCTCATATCTGTGGAAGACACAATAATCAGGTTGTTACCTGTATAAAAATCAAGTTTCACACATGAATTAATAAAAGCTTTTCTAGTTAGCTGTTCTATCTTAACATTAGCACATATATAATTACATAGCACTACAATTTGGGTTTCTTGCCCATTACAGTTCCCTGTGTTCTAGCTTTCTGCTCTTGGTCCTTCTTACCTACACTTTCATTTCAAATTCAGACCCTTCATTCTTCATCTTTCTGCTCTAGGGTATATAATTCACTCATGGGCACATTAAAAATTAATTAGTTTGTTAATGTTAAGTAATCAATCCAGGCAGTTCTCCATGGCTGCTGTTTCTCATAATTATTTATTGCCCTGCCAGTCTTGTATAATTCATTGACATTATAAGCAGTAGTTTTAATTTTCTTCAAAATTACAGATGATAAAAACATTGACTAGAACCAAAACCAATATAGTAATACCATAATGCCACAGAATAGATAGATGGACTTTCTCTCAAGGAATTTAGATCTTTGTTTACCCTGGAATCACTTAAAAATGTCATGAAGAGAAATAATCTTTCTGTCAATGCTCTATTATCTGTCAAATAGGTGAGAATGGAAGCAAAACATGTATGATGGAAAAAGGATAGAGAGAAACAGAAATTTGATATAAGGAGTAAGCATAACATTTATTTTCCTTAACTAGAACAAATCACTAACGTCAACATGATAACAGCCTTCATCAAGCATTAAACATAGTCAAGAATAGTTCAGCCTGCTTTCAGATTACTATGCTATTTATTAGAACTGTTTTGTTTTTTGTTTGTTTTTTTTTTTTTTTTTTTAATAAGCTCTTTTTTTCATGGTAGAGGACATCAACATAACAAATATGTAAAATACTCTACATGTACTCTGAGAATTATTAAAAAGGAAAAAATATAACTACAATAAAGATAAATACTAGATATATAAAGCGTTAATTGAAATATTTTAGTATTTAAAGTCATAAAATTAACCTCTAGAGTCATATTCCTTAGACATTTCCTTTTTTTTGAACAAACAATAAACCAAATATGTTCATATTTTAAATAATCCACAAGAGGGAGATCTATGAATAAAATGAAAATATTAACAACAAACACGAGCCTTTGAATAAAATGTTAAATGTGTAACTACCACTTTTTACTGAGCACTAAAATTTCTAGTCAATTTTCTGTCAAGAAAATGGGTGTTTAGTAACTATGGATTTAACTTTAATGTTTCAAAATTCAAGGTTCAAATTTCCAGTGTTCCAAAACACTGGTATTGGGGAGAATGAAATGCACCTATGTGATACTGACTGTCATCTTTGATGGCATGAGTATTTTTGAGTAATTACTGAAGTAAATTAAATTTAACCGTAAGAGTCAACTGCTAGTCTTTAACATGGGCACTGCAGTAGTACAGAATATCCTCACACAGTCAGGTTTTATCACTGTCAGCACTAAGTGGCAGATTCCCCAAACATTTTCATCCCATAGAAAAGACCTGAGAAATATCTCCACAAACCTCTACATCTTGCTCTTGGTAATGCTTTCCTTATGGAAGACGCAGATTATACCAATACTTTTAACATTAAGTATGATGTTAATATTTTTAACAAATAATTCCAGGGGTTACTAGTGAAGATAAAATATATGAAGCGATATAAATGAATATACACCAAAAAAAATGAAGCAATATTAACAGAGTGATTCTAGAAGTACACGTTTGCCAGATGGTATAAACCAGCATAGCTCTAATGGCTTTAATGAAATTATGTCAGTTTAGATGAGATGATTTTTTTGCTACTCTAATTACTTTTTACTAGTCGATATAATAATGAACTCAAAATCAAGTAAGGCTATTTCCTTCGAAGAAACAACTGATTCTTATTTTGAAACATTTGAATTTGTGAAGCAATTCAGAAACAGTCATTTTCAAACAGGCTTTCAGAAATACAATTTTGAAAGACAAAATATTATTTAAAGGAATCACTCAAAGAGAACTTTTTCTTCTTTCCTCCCTTCCTTCCTTCATTTCTTTCCTTTTTGCTTTTTGAGTCACTCCTTTGATACTACAGAATAGTTGCTCTTTGCACTAGGCTACAAGTCTGCTGGATGTCACAAAAGTGGGGTCACATATAAAGAAGATCATACAGTGATAAGACAAGCCTGGTCATGAAGGAAGACACAGAATCTCTAGAAAGGATAGTGGGGATTAGCTATAATTACTAGTTGAAAAAGGTTTTCTTCACATAGGGAAGTGGAAATTATCCCTAACTGATATAAAGTAGCCATTCCCTAGAAAATTTAAACTCTTATAGCAAAAACAATTACTCCTTGAATTCTATGCCAGTCTGAGTCATATTTTCATAAAATTTGAGAAATATTTTTATGAGCATTTTAAGTTTCTCACCTACATTTAGAAACCAACAAACTTATTTGTTGTACTGGTTTTGGCTGGGAGAGAGTTAATTTTCTTCATAGTAGCTAGCATGGACTGTGTTTTGTATTTGTGTTAAAACAGTGTTGATATTTCAGAGATGTTTTCATTATGTCTGAGCAGTGCTTGCACAGTCTCAAAGCCTTTTTCTGCTCTTCAGAGCACCCCACCAGTGTTGTGGGTGCACAGCTGACCCCAACTGACTAAAAGAATATTCCATAACATATGATGTCATGCTCAGCATATAAAAATGGGGAGAGAAGTAGTAAGAAGGGAGATTTTTGGAGTGATGATGTTTGTCTTCCCAAGTAACCACTGCATGTGATGGAGCCCTGCATTCCTGGAGATGGCTGAACACCTGCCTGCCAATGGGAAGTGGTGAATGAATTCTGCATTCTGCTTCGCTTGTGCAGCTTTTGCTTTACCTATTAAACTGTCTATCTCACTTTTACCCTTCCAAAGCCTTTTGTTCACTCCCCCTGGTGGGATGGGAAAGTCAATTAGAAAGGTAAAAGTGCACAGCAGATGAATGGAGTGACAATACAGTTAGAGTATTTTCATAAAAACAGACATCTATCTGTTAAAAGGTGTGGGACTTCAATAGAAAGATTTCAATTCTTCTGTATTTGATGGGATTAGGTCAAGTAATTTGAATTACCTATATCTTGGTTCTATCTTCACTAAGTGGAGACAAAACTACCCACTTGTATTTAGATGAGCTCATTGGGATTTTTACTAAGTATTAAGTATTAATAAGGTTGTTAGGAAATAGATTTCAATTATAATAGTGAGAGGGAAAAAATGAAATTATGCCATTCATTAGATATAGCTAAAATCCTTAGTCTATCCTTCCCATGTATTTTATATGTTGATCATATAAAGACCACATGTTGATCTTATTGGTGTATACATTCATTGTTTCATTTTCAGAACCAGTTGCATGAAGAAAGCAGATCCAATACAGTTCATAAGCTTTTGAAAAGAGATGTAATTGCATCCTTCTGATTTTTAAATAAAAGTACATGGTGCAGAATATGTAAAAATCCTTTTGCTCTCTATGGCCTTCTTTCTCAAAGGTATCATCTGTTACAAGATCTTTAACACCTTTAGGTCTAAATGAGTAATAAAACTTTAACAGTTTTTTCATTATATATTTCCATAAAGTCAAAAAAAGAGATTATTTCTGGTCAGGAACATTCCCAGACCAAAAAAAAACCCATGACAGTTGTCAAGGGGGAGCAGGCAGGGAGAAAGAGCATCAGACAGTGTGATGCTACAAAGTCCAATTTAATAACTGAACCAAAGTGGCAGATAATCTGTGTCAGGAAAAACTTCACACTCCCACACACACAACCCACATACAGTTCTAGTTACTGAAGCTAGCCCTAAAAGTGAGTTAGCACAGTGGAGCCTGGGAAAAAGCAACACCTGCTCCAGCTCAGTGTTGGATATCTGCACAGTATCCTCCATCTCCTGTTCTTCTGGTCCCAGTCACTATTACTGGGGACATATCACACAGGTAGCCAATAAAATCAGTTCATGATGATACCATGAATCAACTTTTCAGCACTTTCAGGTTTTGTTCTCATCTTGCTTGCTGATCCATAGCCTGTATCAAGGCTTACCACACTCTATATTTGTTTGCATTACAGTCAGCCATGGCTCATATTCAGTCACACAACTCCTTATTAAGGCAAGGCTGTGATGCTCCCATGGCAAAAGTTAAAACTCTCTGAAAGCTTGCAATACAAAAAATAATGTTCTATATATTGTTTTGCTAATTATCAGGCCTGGCATAAAGGACACAGCCAGCATAAAGATGAACCAATAACCAAATTGTATTTGATACAAAAGGGTCAGTACATGGGTGAGCACTGGGGGTACAAACAAGTCAGCCAGATTATACATAACTGACATCAAACTCACTGACCCCAACAATGACACCACACAACCAACAAGGGGTGGAATAAACGGTGAAATACAGTTGCCCATAGAAGATATAGGAGACAACTGAGTCAACAAATCAAATACATAAGACCAAGGAAGCCACACACTGAACCTCTACACAGCCCATGCTTACAAAAGCCAGACCTGACTGGAGCCCAGTCCCAGGGAGGCAGGAGGTCCTTCCCCAACAGGGAACTCTGCACAGTGCATCCACCTCACAGACAGACACTGCCCCTTCCTGCAAGTGGTCCCAGCTTTTATCCCTCAGTGGGACACCTGACCTTTGTTACTCAATGCAGACACCTGGGGCTCATTTACCCCATGGCTCTCCCTGCCAGGCCGGCCCCACCCTGGAGGGAAGCCTAAGGGCAAACTCACCCCCCTTTATGAAGGGCTGTGGGAATCATCCATATGTCAACCTTAATTTGGGGCTTGGGGTTGAAACCCCAGCATTTCAAATGTGGATAAAATAAAATGTTTTATGAACCAGCTTTCACCACAATTTCAAGGCTCAGACTAGAGTAGCATGCCAATGAGATGAAAAGAACATATTAATAATTAACTATTAATAGACATTATTAATATCTACTAATTAATATATATTTGTAATATGGATAAGTGAGAACATGAATCCTTCTGTTCCCCTGGCTCCAGTTAGGAAGAAATACTTGCAGATGATGGGTTTTTTTCAGTATTTTTGTGAATATTATAATTCTCTAATATCTGTTGCTACTGTATTGAAGGGCACTTGTACATTGACAGAACACTGTAAAGCTTCAGTTTCTGCTACTGCTTCAGGGAAGAGCAGGGCTAACCTTTACTCTAAACTGGGGTTTTTTTGTTGGTTTGTTTTTTTTTTTTTTTTTTTTTTCTTTTCCCCCAGTACTGAAAGCATCAAAAGAGGTATAACTCTTTGAAATTTTATTGTCTTTATTTTTGTATGACTGCAAATTCTTCCCAGTTTAGTCAACAGATAAAAGAGATATCTGTCCTGTGTTATACTGAAAATATTATTGCCAGACAAGATCAGAAGGAATAATCCCTCAGTCTCAAGTTTTCACTATTATAATAAAAAATTAGCCATTATGTATGTTTTAGCCTTGGAAATGAGGAGCACCATCTACAAATCAGTAACTCAAGACTTCCTTTTGCTTTTGAAAGACAAAGCACACAGTCTCATCCTGTATGATAACATACTTCTTATTATACCGTCCAGTGCTTAAGAGATAATCTTGTAAATGGTATGCGTTGTATCTCAAAACTTAAAGAAAATTGTATTTAAACTAAGTTGTAAGCGCTCAGGATGCACCATTTTAAGAATGCAAGTCACTGATGATTGCAAAAAGCAGAGCCATGACTAGACAACAATCTTGGTGATAGTGCTTCTAACAAAGTAGGATTTCTACTGGTCATATACTCTTCAGTTTACTTTGCTGATCGTAGACTAATGCCTAAGATTGACTTTTCTATCAAGCCCACTCCTGTACCTTCTCTCCCTCTCTTTTTCCTACTGGAGCTCCCCATGTTAGTTTCAGTTAGATCATTGTTGTTATTTTCTTGTCCCTTCCCACCAGAAATGTATTCCAGTTCAGCTATCTCCTCTTCTCTGTTGTCCCCAGTACTGGGACCTGTCCTTCAATCTTGCCAAAGACATGTAAAAATGTCAGGTATTTGAATTTACACGAGTTTGCAGATTCAAAGGCTTTGAATTTACAGCTACAAAATTCAGCTCTCTTGATTCTTATCCTCAGTGTTTTCCATGAATGCCCACAAAATCCTCTAAAATCCACTGTCTTTGGAGTGCTTTTTTCCTGTAGACTTTGCAGTTCTGTATGTGCTGAATCAGATTCATGCTAACTGATTTTAGACACTTACCAATGATTTTCAGGTTAAGAGTTTGCTTGCCCTGAGCTGCCTCTATGCACAGTAATTTATGCCTACAGTTCAATGAGATGAAGCAGGACTTATCAATTGATATATTCTTCACTCAAGATATTGAGATCTCCTGACCTGACAGACAAACCATCACCATATGCACTGATGCACTGAAGAAAGAAGAGACATATCAGAGTACCCTTAATATGAAATTATATTTCTCCTCTGAGGCATAATAAGTATTACTTGGATGGGATACTAATGTTGGTGTTGAATTATTTAGGTTTCTGGAACTAGAATAAACTTGAAAAACAAAACCATAGGAACTGTTGAGTCCTGTGTATAATGTAAAAAGATTATTCAGATGAGAGTGATACTTTTCATAGTAGCACACTCTAGGAATAATACAGCATTCTGCCATACTCACCTTTTTAATGTGGCATTTAGGCAATAAAATTGAAGTTCCTGATGATAAAGAAGGCATCAAATTGTGATTAATGCACTATAGACTATTTGCTTAACTATTTTCCTGTAGATTTCACAGCATTTTACTACCAGCAGTTGCCTTCTCTATTTCCTATTAATTATCTTGTTGTCCATATGCTAGTTCTTGAAATGCTCTTACTTTCCTCTTCTCCTACTGTGTCTTGATGGAGTACTACTGTAATGTGCCATGGCACAGCTCTACTAAGGAGAACTTACAAAAAAAGCAGCACACTGTGCAAGCTGCTGACTATCACAATCAAAAAAGAATCTTAAAAATACCAGAAGAGTGAAAAGTGGTCTACAAAATATAATTTCTTCTCAAAGAAGAAAATAAGAAAAAAAGAATTTGGAAGTAAAAGTACTAATAACAGTCACAATAATAGTTTAATGTCATGTTAAAAAAAAAAAAAAAGAAAAAGAAAAAAGAATGCCACAGTCAGTCATGCTATCAAGAGAAATAAACTAGTCTAAGCTTAATTTTGTATATAAAGATCAAATTTTGTGTTTTGTTTGATAGTAACAAGAATTCTGGGACTCTTGTGCTTGCACTGCTTGAGTCTTTTTCACTTTTGTATATTACTAGTATGGCTTTAAAGTGGCAAAATAAAGAAAAATCTAAACCTCAAAAAATATACTTCCAGGTCAAGTGTAAGTGATGCAGTGAGTTCCAAAATGTTTTTCTTTTTCATCTCCGCATCTCTGGTTTTATTATTTATTTAATTTCCCCTGGTTTCTTTGGAATATTTTCAACTTAATTTCACTAGTTCAAAGGATGGTAAAGAGTGAAATGATCTTAAAAAAAGCCCAACAATTTGAGTGTTAAAATAACAACTTTAACTAGACAAGTAAAAGGACCTGATTTCTTTAATTAGCATTCTGTGTAGACCTAAGAAGCATTTTAAGTAGAGACATAATTAAAGTTTTTACTTTAAGCTAGTGCATTAAATATTAACTCATTTGAAAGGAAAATATATAAACAATTTGAAGATAGGAAGCCATACATTTATGTGTCCGTATGTCAAAATTTACAAGATGCAGGGACACCCTGCCACATGGAAAAGAAGAATCAGAATTACTAATATAGAAAGAGTCCCAGTGACTTAACAATCACGGACATTTCAACAAGGTTTTGACACAGCATCTTCTGACTTCTGCTGTCAATGGCAGAGGAATAAATAGTAAGTTGTATATGTATAAAACTGTAATTTTTGAATAGTATGTATGACCTTTTGCAGTACATTATTTTCTTTATACCAAATCTTTCAATTTTCTCATTAGAATCCACAAGGTGAAAAGCACAAACAAAGCAATTTCAATTTTCTAGTCTATAGTCCAACCTTATCTCCACTTGAAAATGACATTTAATCGATTAGTACATCCATTTTAGTCATAAATATATGTAGTCATTTTATGTTCCAGTTAAATTAACCTTAATTTTTTTTTCCCCCAGAATGTCCCAAGATAACTTCTTGCACATACTTATTTTATATTAAACTTGAGTCAAAATCCTTAAAAACTTAAACAGTTCTTACAACACCAATTCACTTTTAATAGTGTGTGCTATGTGCCCTAAAACCAGCATTCTCATTAAACTACAGTAGCTGCAACATTTCCACTTGAGTAAACAATAATTTGTTCAAATTAAAAAAAAAAAAAAATACTGCTATTGATGGTGTGATGGTTTGACTCTGGCTAAATGCCAGGTATCCACCAAGTCGCTCTATCACTTCCCCCCCCCCCCCCCCCCCCCCCCCCCCCCCCCCC